>NC_061115.1:204402076-204478916 GCF_002878395.1 Capsicum annuum | reverse complement strand
TTCAAGAATATATGATATTCAAGTTTTTCAAACTTGAATATCATATATTCTTGAAGAAGGATTTGATTCTTGTTATAGGTTATGATCTTGAGAGAAACCTTTCTTTTGATGTTGAAGATAAATGAGGAGTTATGTTTTTCAATTGATGAGATTTGGGTCTACAAATTGAAACCCTAGCTTGAGTTCTTGAGAGGATTTTGAGAAGAGGAGTATATTTTGCTGCAAATAAGCCTTAATCCCATGTTTGGGGTATATATAGGGGTGGAGGATGACCAAAATACCCCTAAGGAACAATTAAGGTTAAATCTGTCCCTAATTGACTGTCTGATAGGCTAAAGTAAATTCATCATAAGTTTTTATTCATATGTCCAAATTGTATGAAACTAATTTCATTAGAAAGAAGACTCAAAGATATTTCCATTGATATATAGAAGCTCTAAGATTTTATTATATATTGGTAGTTATGATTATTTTAAGTTGACCCTAAAATGCTGAAAAAATTGGGCAAGCACTGGAGTTAGCTAGCTGTGCGGGCTAATCGCCCGGGGATTCTTTTTGGGCACCCAAACATGCCTTTACACTACTCCGAAAATTCTGAAACTCACTCGGGATATACTAAGAGCTCTCCCGATTGTAACTCAATTTGAAAATTGAAAAACAAACGTCGGGAAGGGCGCCAAATAAATCCCCAAAGTTTGGAAGTCTAAAATAAGACTAAGTGTTGAATCTTGAACATTTAGCAAAATTTTCTAAGTCTTGGGATCTTTCATGGAGCTTTACGAGCTGAATTTGACACGCGATTTTGTGGGGTATTACAGCTTGCCCTTATAGTCAGTATCTAAGTCATCAGACAAGTCAGTTAGGATCACTATAGGGCTTTTCTTAAGCTTGTAATGTATGCTCAGGGCTGGTATGATATTCATGGGTATTTCATAGTGACTACACCTCCTTGGCACTAGATTAACACACGGGGTTTCAAATTTTGACCTTCTTTGCTTCCCTCTTTTATTTGTCAAGCATTCTTAAGATGGGTGTTGTCTATTCAAGCATTAGATTAACCTTTTCAGTTTTCTCTTTTTCTTTTTCACTACACCCAACTTGTTATTCATTTTCCTTTTTTTTACCTCTCTTCATACTCATAATGCATCACGCATCCCTATAGTAGCCACCCTAAACTTAGGTTATTTGCCTAAGTCGAGGTACACAGTGTCCAAGGAGGACCAGGGCCAAAATAAGTTCATTATGATGTAATGGGAAGGTGAAAAGTGTATAAGAAAGAATTAGGCTATTTAGGCTCAAAAAGGGATCAAGGGATACTGTTCACACTTGGATGATCATTTAAGCTGAAATGGGTTAACATGTAAAAACGGCCTATGATCCTTTCCTAAACGTCTATCCTATGACTATGGCACGACTAACTGGGTAAGTTCTAGATTCAACGCACAATGGGAACTGAGTGAGACCTTACACGCACATGGCACACAAGTATATAGCACATCACTACTCATCCATTTCATGCATTTATTTTCTACAGGTTATTTATTTGCCATGCTAGTGCCACAAATAGATACACAGTGGTCACACTAGATGCACTTGGCATAGTTCACAGTATATCATACTGCTGGAGAGGTACTCAAAATTCAAAAAATGAGCTAACTACCTCAAGTATTTGCATTACTCCTAATTATCCACAGAACGTGTTACAACAACAGTTTTCCTATACCCTCAACTTAAAATCAAGAAATAAAAAGCACCAAGGGTTAGGATATACCTAAAAACAGTCAAGCCTGTGGGTCCTGGGTCTTCGACCCTGTCATCGCATCATCAGCTGTCTTTTCCCCACTCATAGCATCTGACATTGCAGTAGCTGGAGCCTGGCTCGATGAAGCACCTGCATCTCTAGCTCTGATGGCTGCTTCCCATTTTTCTGTGTCAGCCAGAGACTCCAGTCTTGCCCTTTTTAAGTTCTCCTTCTCTGTCTTCTTCTTTACTTTGTTTTTAGCCTTTCTCTCTTCTTTACTACCAGGCTCATCTCTCTTGTTCTTACCTTTTTTTTCCCCTTTTTACTTCTTTTTCTTCGGGGAATCTGAATTGAGATCGAGTATAGGAATTTCTTCTTATATATCGTGCATAGCTGAACCTATTGGCACCATGATTTGGTGCTACTGCATCATCTTAACCTCAGTTTTTACCTTATCCAATGCAGCCCTGAAGGTGGCAAGATCAACACCGGTTATCTCTCTTGCCTGGGCATTGAATCTGTCCTCTAGATTTGCCACTCACTCAGGTAAAGTCATGAAAGGTTCGAGTGAAACTTTGATTATTTTGTCCACAGTGGTAGCAAACTATTTGGCGAAGGCCTGTAGTTACACCTTGTACCAATTCTCTTGCCTGGCCTCCTTCCTGATATCAATCGGTTAAAATGCTGACCTTATTGCTATTGGAGTAACTGAAGCAGTCGGCTCACTTTGAGGCACTGAACCTACTTGAAATGAATGTGCTGGTGGTGGTGGTGGTACAATTTTGCGGCTTTGCACTCCCACATCTGGTGCTGAAACAGTCTCAGTGACTGAAGGATCTACTGCATCTTGATCAAGTCGCAAGCCCGGCCGAATTTCATTTTTGCTGACAGGGTTGTGAGACTTCTTGGCATTTATCTCATCATCAATACCTAAAATCTCAAGTACATGAGCTGTTTCACACAACCTAGTAATTAGACATGGGAATGGATATGCAGCATCGGGTCTTGCGATTCGAATCTTGATCTCTTCCACTATAATTTCTCCAAAATCCTAGGGGTTTTTATCTATTAAGCTTGCAAGCAATATTGCTCAATCATCCCCTAATATGTTGTCTCCCTCGATAGGTATCAGATGAATCCGTATTAAACCCCAAAAAAATCTTACCTCTGAATTTAGAGACACTTTGGTAATCTTTTCTGCCAGATTATTCAACCACTTCGGTTCCCAATCTGCTATGATAGTCTCTAGCCACGCTCACTAATTTTCTTGATGCTTCAACCGGGCATAGAATGTAGGTGAGGTGGATCGTGGGACAAAGGCTGGCCCATGAAGAAACCTGTTTATGGTGGCATTTGATACATCCACCCTCACTCCACGTACTGCAACTTTGGTCAGAAGAAGCTTATCTGAAGTTCTATCCCCTTTTTTGTACATATTTTCCACCGTGGCCTGGTATTTCCTATATAACTCCTAGACCAACGAAGTACAGTAAACACCGTCTCCCCTAGTTGTCCCCTTTTCTGGCACTTCATTGATCTGTTGTGCGAAGTTTATCCAAATAGATCATTTCAGCCCCAGGGATTTGCCATCTCACATTGTTCCTAACCTCGGGGCTTTTGCATTTCACCAAAGTTCCTAGTACTGGAGAATCCTTATCACCCTGTTGCTCTGAAGATGGTGATTCAGACTCAGTTTCTTCAACTGCAGGCCTCTCAGAATCTTTAGTTTTAACTTCTTGTTCAGTGCTCTCAGAATTTTGCTCAGTGTATTCTAATCCTTGTTCCTCCGAATCTTGCTCAGATGAGGTTGTCACCTCAGTATCACCAGTATCTTCCACCTCAATAGGCTTAGGTAGAGGCGGAGTCTTTGGACTAGTCCTCTTTCTTTTCCATCTGAGCAAAGGCTCCCCATCTTTATAATCAGAGTCCTCATTGACAAGTTGTCGAGGTATACTCTCTTTAGATATTTTCTTTGGTGTGGTTGGATTCTTTCGGAGTCTTTGGACTAGTTCTCTTTCTTTTCCATCTGAGCAAAGGCTCCCCATCTTTATAATCAGAGTCCTCATTGACAAGTTGTCGAGGTACACTCTCTTTAGATGTTTTCTTTGGTGTGGTTGGATTCTTTCTCTTAGGTGCCATGCTCAGTTCTGTACAATGTAGAAATTCTCAATTAGTACTCATAATCAAACAAAAAAAGAAGAAGGATTACCTCAGTTTAACATCAACACTATTTTTAGTTCCCAGGTTTGACGGTCTTTCTGATTTGCTGTCACAGATGTGACGGTGCTTCAAAAGCGTCGTCAACCTTTTCCTGAATCTACAAAATTTTCTCAGCTTTTGATGACATTTTTGAATGGCTGTCACACAGCTGCAAGGCCGTGAACATTGTCGCCAGACAACATTATAACTTCTAACTTCTTTTTACTTGATTTTTCTTCTACCATTATTCTCAATTTCAACTTAGGTCGTGTTCTTTACTGAGATTTCCATGAAATTATACCACATTCTCCTACAACCCCTAGTTTTCGAAGGAGCTTGAAGAATGCCAATGGGTTCAACCCACTCCTTCGAAACCAAGGTCTATTATAGTTCACAATTGATCTAATAAAAATAAAGTTGAAGTTTTTTTCACACCTGAGTGTCGACACTTAGTTGATGCACTTTGAGCGCTTAGAATTTCGAGTGAAAGAAGACTGAGATGAGAGAGAGAGAAGGTTTCTTGACTTAATCCTCAGGCTTCAACAAGGAAATTTTTAAAATTTTTGCCTTAAATGGAAATAACTTTGACAAAGGAAGGTAAATAATTCACTAAGGAAAGAAAATTAAAACTACAAGGAATAGACCTATGGTAAGCGGGAATGTGAACAGCTGTGGCTGGACCGGGTTAGCTCAAAATTTTTAAGCTGGGCCCAACTTCTTTGATGACATTTTTGACAGCGCGTTAGATACCTGACGGCGCTTCAAAATTGTCATCAGTCTTAATAGAATAGGGCTTTAACTTGAGTATTTTGACGTTATTTCTCACGGCTTGTCATACTTGTGACACAGCCCATCAAAATTAACGTCAATCCTCCTCAAGTTGACTGAAACCAGTCCACCTCCTTTGTATGACTCTTAGCTACAAATATTAAAAACACAAGTGCAATAAAATTAAAACATTAGGTTGCCTCCCAAAAAGTGCCTGATTTAATGTTGCGGCACGACTGGGTTATCTCGACTACTCAGACTTTGTCAAGATGCCATATCACTACCTTATTACCATCTTCCTGGAATACATCAACAACCGAGAAGATATTCATCTCCTCCAACTGCTTCATAGGAGGATGCATTTTAAATCTGACCTCTCTTTTTCCATACCTGAACTTTATCTCATTGAGCTTCATATCAACCAACACTCTTTCCGTGGCTAATAATAGTCTACCCAAGATGATGGGTACCTTAAAATCAATATCACGAAGTCTGTAGGTAGAATAAAGTCATCCACCTTCATTGACACATCATGCAATATACCAACTGGTCGTTTCACCGACCTGTCTGCCATCACAAGACGCATCATTGTGGGGGTAGGTTCCCCCAGTCTAAGCTTCTTGTAGATATCAAGGGGCATCAGATTAATACTTGCTCCTAAGTCACATAAAGCTTTGGTAAACTTCATGGACCCAACTGTGCATGGTATGATAAATGCTCTAGGGTCAGGCTTTTTCTGCACTAAGGATTGTGAAGAAACAGGCTATAGTGGTGGATGTTGTCCACCGACTCACAGCTTACCTTCCGCTTCTTTGTTTGCAATTCCTTCATAAATTTAGCATATTTTGGCATTTTCTCAAGTGCCTCCATCAATGGTACATTCATTGTCAGTTGTTTCATTATTGCCATGAACTTGGTAAATTTTTCGTTGTCTGCTTTCTTCTTCAATCTCTGAGGAAAGGGAGGTGGTGGTCTTGGCATTTATTTCAACACCACTTCCCCTTTGTTTTTGTCTTCTTTCTCTGAAATATCAACAAAACCATCCATCTTCTCAGACTCCATTGGATTGTTTCCTTCTGATTCATTAATATTTACCTCCTTCTCTACAGCTTTGCCCATAGAAGGGCCAGATAACATCTTGCCACTCTGAGTGGTAATCGCCAAACAAGAGCCATCAGTCTGCGGGTTTTGAACCGTATCAATAAGTAAAGTACCAGGTTTTCTCTGGTTTAGAGTAGCTGACAGTTGGCTCATCTGTTGCTCCAACTGCTTAATAGAAGCAGAGTGTGAGCTAACCAACTGACTAAGGGTACAAAATTTTCTTTTCATAGTATTTACCCTCGAGTTGGTAGCTTCAACTCCCTTCAACAGCTTTTCTATCATGTCCTCCATGGATTTATTGCCAAAACTAGTCATCGCAGTAGCCCGACTTCCAGGAGGAATATACAAACCACTCATTTCATTATTATTTCTCCAATGTCCCTGCTCCCTATCTTTATAATCAGGCTTATCATAGAAAGTCTGACCTTGGTTCCCTTGGCTATTGCCTCGGAAACCCCCCTGATTACTCACATAGTTTGCCTCAGCATCAGCACCTGTAGACACAGTACCCTGAGATTTCACAGACTTAACCATTTCAGTCTTGCCAGATAGCAAGTGCTCGGCCAGCAAGTCTATCTACGTCTTCAAGTAGGCCATGTCCTGATCTCGCTCCTCATCCCTTCTATGCTGCTTCACAGTAATACTACTAGCAACAGTCGGGCTAGCCACTACAGAATCCCTAGTGTGCCAAGCCCGACTCTTCTTGGTCATTCTATTCAGCATGTTAGAAGCATCTTGAAAAGAGAGGTCAATGAATGAACCACCTGCAGCGTTGTCAACAATAGGCTTCGTCACAGATTTGAAATCTCTATACAAAGTCTCCATCAAGTGCAGGTCAGACACATTGTGGTTCGGACATTGTGCAAGTTTTTTCTTAAATCTTTCCCAGGTTTTGTGTAGTGATTCAGTCAGAAGCTGTCTGAAGTTGCTAATTTTGTCCCTCAACTGTACCCTTCTGGAGGGTAGAAAGAACCATTCTAGGAAACGCGTCTTTCAACTGTCTTCAGTTGGTTATAGAATCAGGCTCTAACTCATTCAACCATATTGTTGCCTCCCCAAACAGTGACAAAGGAAATAACCTCAACCTGATCGCATTCTAGCTCACTCTCGGATTTGCAAATAGTGATGAATTTCACCAAATTCATGTTAGGATCATCACCAGGCAAGCCTCCAAATAACCCCTTCAGATTCAAGAGTTGGATCATGATACTTGTTATGTTGAATTTTGCACCTGGTGCCAACGGTGGAGGAATGATAGCACCCGTTGCACCAGCTCCGTCCATTCCTTCATCAGCCTCATATTGCATACGTTGTTGCCCATATCTTCCTTGGACTGGACGATTTCTATTGACGTTTCTTTGCACTGGTGCAGCAACTTGCTCAGCTCGCCTTGGGTTTTGAGGATTCAGAAATTCCTCATCACCCAAGTCTTCATCATCAGGGTTCTGGTGACGTGCTTGTTGACCCAAATTTTGCACATTCACCTGAGCCCTGGCCATAGCAGCTAGTCTTTCTGCTTTCTGTTGTTCAGCCATTCTTCCTATCAGTTGAGGTTCCGGATTGATTGGTAATAGTGGTGCTCCAGAACTTCTTGTGTTTGGCATAAACAACACAGTACCTACAATAAACAAAAACAATAAATAAATGTAAATCAAGGAAACTTAACTATTAGCAAATTTTTGCACACAAACTTTTACTCTACAACCGTATTCCCTGGCAACAATGCCATTTTTGATAACGCTCAAATTACACTCTTAAATGGGTGTAAGCGATCGTTGTCAATATAAAACCCAACTAGGTTTAGGTCGAATCCCACAGGGAATAGGGTGTGAACTTCGATTTGTTTATGAAATGCTTTACTGATAGTTTACTATTTCCGAAGATGGGGGTTTAAATTTCACAGAGAGTCAATTGTCACTTTCAATATTTTAGTGTTGTAATCAATATAAATGAGAAACCAGAGTTATGTTTACCATGGGTATTGGGAGTTAACAAATACTAGGTAATGCTTGGGATTCTTGGAGTAAGTAGAAACAACAGAATATCCTTGACTATGATACTTTCTGACTTATCTATCGACCTCACCAGATAATTTATTATCTAATTCTCTCGAACTTAGATAACTTATCTATTTCCAATAGGATATTATCTCAGGTAGATTAATCCAGTTACGGCATCAATCATTAAACAGAAGGTTGGTAGCTTCCGAGTCCCTGTTGATAATTCACGACCTCTAGTCTTCTTCTCCGTTAGAAGCAAATAAAACCTAAGGCATAACCTAATGTTTGCAACCACTAGATTTCAGTTAAAATAACAGAATTTCAAGATGTTCTACTACTCTTTGAATCCGTTAAACACCTAGCATCATATCAAACTCTAATCCATGGATCCCATAACTCCGGCTAATGGAATTAGCCATTCATGATTTGATGAACAAAATAACAAGTTGAATTCAAGATGATAATGATCAACTTACGAATGGATGAAAAACAACAAGTAGTTCCTTCAATTTAATCACAAGGTGGAAGACCAAAAATAGTTGATAAGAAACAAGAAGAATAATTGATGAAAGAAAGCAATGGACGTCCCTCTCTTCTCATAGTTAATGTTTGATAGATAATGACCAATTCCTCTTCTTTTTAAAAACCCTAAAACAAGTCTTTAAATAGTCAACCCTAATTAAGGAAACAAAATTAAAGTTTCAGTTTTCTCTTCGAATTAGATAACGATGCTTTTGACAGCGTGTCAGACACCTGACGATGTGTGCGAAATGTCGTCAAAGGTTTCAGTGAATTGTTATCTTATGACTCTTCAGACGGTAATCCTGAGGGCGTGTCAAAGATCTTGATGGTTCTTGCAAACTGGCATCACACTTCACTGGAAATCAGCGTACTCTGGCCTCTAGTTGACGGTGATTTTAATGAGATGTTAAATATTTGACGGCCCTTCTGAATCATCATCACATTTCTTCTAATTTTCTCTAGTTCTGTCTAATCTTAACGGTGACTTTGACAACCTATCCCACGTATGACGGCGCTTCAAAATGATCGTCAGATACATTTCAGCTTATTTCCACCAGATTTTAACTGTTTTATTCTTCTTTCTTTGGTTTTTTCCCCTATCACTTGTATCTTCATTAACACACAAAAACAATTAAAAACAACAAAAGTTTCTTAAGACTTCGCAATTATTCATAGTTAAAAGCTTCAAATGTGTTAGCATCGGCTCACACATCAACTCATAGCCTAAAACCGTGGTTTACCGATGCGGGACTTATGATATGTTATACTACATGGGTGGATCATTACGACATCTCACATGGGGGAATTACCAATTTTTGAACTCCAATCCTTCAAGAAAACTTGAATTGGGGGCTTGGCCGCTGAGTTAAGGGAGGATTCCATATAGCCTGTGGGACTATAGAAATGTAGGGTGTACCATCTAGTTCAGAAGTAAAAATAAAAAGTGTGTCATGAATACAAGAAGATGTTTTGAACTTATCAAACTATGCCCATGTGTTTTCATTTATCTTATGTTAAATGTTTTATGAAATGCTCTCACCTATGTTGTATAAAAACATGTTA
Organism: Capsicum annuum; assembly: GCF_002878395.1. Lineage (NCBI taxonomy): Eukaryota > Viridiplantae > Streptophyta > Magnoliopsida > Solanales > Solanaceae > Capsicum > Capsicum annuum. Next base: position 204,469,523 of record NC_061115.1, on the reverse strand, counting down.
TCTTGGATTGTTCTACATACCAGTACCTTTGTGTATTTACCCTGTAACACCCCACATTTTACATGTACTAGTAATGTTCACATAAAATGACATACGACTTGATTTAATTACTACCAAAATTTTTCAAGTGTTCAAGTGTTAGATTGGGGCACTATATGGAAGTCTATTTAGAGACTGTGGCCTTAAACGGAAAAAAAAAAAACATTGACATGCTTATGGAACTTAGGGAGCTAGCAGGTGAGTCACCTGTGTGCTTAGCTTAAAAATTATATATACATGAGGGAGAAGAATTCATTCATAAGTGAACTCACTTGAAGTCTAGACGTTAGTAAAAAGAAAGGGGAATGAAGACAAGGCTTAACGCCGAAACTTTCCAAGTCTTGTGACAAACGAAGCCCAAGTTAGGGAGGCTATTAAAGACAATGGTTTAACATTATATTGGGCCAAGATGTTCAGCCCAAGATTTTTATATAATAGGCCCAACTACATTCATTCACTACTAACAAAATTGAGCCCAAACAAAGTGCAAGAAAGAGTAAGGAAATGGGCCACTAAAGCCCATTGATTTAGAGATCCAAAAGGCCCAAGTGAAAGGGGAAAATTAGTCATTGACCAACTTGAGTTAATCAGCTACAAATATTAGGAGAAAGTCGGTCTAAAGTCTCCTTAAAAAGGGACCAAAACCGAGCTCTAGGTTAACCAAAGAAAAGACCAAAAAAATTCAGAATTTCTCTCTAAGTTTCTCTTGGTATTTCTTCACCTTGGAAGGCAACCAAAGGCTACTTTTTGAGTTCTTGAATTAGACCTACACCTTGGGAGTTAAGGTATGTAAAAATAACCATATACTTGATATGAATTTTCCATGGAAAACAAGATAAGTTGGCTGGTTCACTGTGCAGGAATTTCTGGACAGCTTGTGTCCTGAAAGTTGTTGTTTGGTTTTCTTGGCTTTGGAATGATTTTTACCCTGATTTTTCACTTTAATATGATGTAAAGTTGAGGTTATTAACATTTTATAGTGTGTATATGGTTGCCAAGGTTGCTGGACTGTTTTGCTAGTTCTTTGGAAACAAGTATCCTTATATAATCTTATGTGCTTCCAAACTGGTATTGGACTGTTTTGTTGAGGGGGATGTTGTTTCACGTTTCCCCTACGTTTTGAGCTATTTTGTGACTATGTTAAGGTTTATTTGATGTATATATATGTTGGGAGCATCTGGTTCAAAGTTGGGACAAGTATGAATTGTTAACGACGAAATATAGGGAGACGACGAGATGTTGTGCTTCTTAGTTGAGCGTTTTGTAAAATGGTTATGTGTTGTAGTTATGGACTGTTGCCAGCATGTTATAGAACTAATATAGGCTGTATACATCATGTATATGATAATCTATGCTGGTTGAATACAGTTAGAATTGAGAAAGTCGGAATAACACCATTGAGTTGATGGTTATACGTTTGTTGCCAAAGTGTTGTGTCTTGTGAGATTGGGCTGTCCAGATGCATTGATTAGCTGCTAATACTAGCTTTAAAACATGATATTGTAGATAAATAGTTGGAAGAAAAGAAGTTATTTCGACGTAAAAACAAGTTGATATGTCGAGGTATGTAAGGCTATTCGATCTCTTATTATTTGGCATGGAATCCAAAGTCTTCATTGGCACATAGAGATCTTTACAAACTTTGACATAACCACTCCACTCTTTAACATGTACTTGTGTGTCCAGATTCGAGCATTGTCACTGCTGCATACATACATTGGGTACCATGACATATGAGTCTTCTTTTTAGCTAAATAAAGTTCATACGTTGTTTATGTCCTACATGTTTCACTAATTGTACAACCCACTCTTTTCATTATGATATGATGTTACATGGACACATACTTGTCATTTGTCATGCTTATAGTCTTATAGCTCAAATGTTACGACCACCAAAGATTCATCTCAAAAGTAATAAGAAGATATATGTATACAGTTGCTTCTGTTGGGTGGTATCCCAGGGGTGAAAGAATCACCTAGCATGGGTCAATCCCAGTATTACAGGGGGTATCCCAGGGGTGAAAGGAAAGCCTAGCATGGGTCGATCCTGATATAGAATTACCACTGATCAGCTGGTCATTTGTATTACATGCTGTGCACAGATTATTCAAGTAATAAGAGTAAAGTAACATAATTGTTATAAGATACATGACTCCACAATATTCATAAAGGTGGTCTTTTACCCTACAGCAGTACATGGTTTCATTTGAGTTTTTATCTCATATATAGTACATGTTGCCTTACATATTCAGTACATTATTTCGTACTGACGTCCCTCTTGGGGGACCTGCATTCCATGCTGCAGGTACAGAAGCTAATAAACCTCCCTAGTAAGAGTACAGGATATCAACCGCAGTCACTGAGCTCCAGGTTGCTTCGGGGCTTTGAGTCTTATCATATCTTTTTGCATTGTATAGTATCTTATCATGAGGCGGGGCCTGTCCCGACCCTTATAAGATAACGTTTCTTGTCTAGAGGCTTTGTAGACTACGTAAAGTATAGTATGGTCATGTATCGTACCGTAGACATTGTGGCTCCAACGGCCTAGTCATATAATATCTTTTGGCTTGCTAGTCCTATTTATCTTTTGAGGGCATGTTTAGTATGAAAGTAACTTATAATGTTCATAGGTAATGTATCGCTACAGGTTGATTCTCCCGAGCCTTACCGGCAACGGGTGCCAGTCCGCCTTAATAGGATTTGGGGCGTGACATACCCCCTATATTTCTGGTTCTGAGGCCCAGTCCCATGGTCCTACTAATTTGTAGATCGTTATCAGACATTTGGAATTGGTGAGCCTCCCTTATTTTGAAAGATGTTTTTTCATGTCTTGATTTCATTTGTTTTTAGTTCATGGTCTGACCGAGGACCTTGTCCCAGATTCAGACAGATTGTTGTATTCAGCTTAATAGAGACTTCGTAGACTTGTTATAGATGTTTATGGGTTTTTCTTATGGACTTATGTCCTGCATTTTGTTAGGTTGAAATAAATGATATACCATGTTCCCAGTTTACTTTCGCATTATTATAATAGATGGGTTTTTCTTATGATGACAAGCTAAGGGGTCATTCGGGCCTTCATGGTTCTGGATGCTCGTCATGACCAGGGTTTTGGATCGGGTCATGACATTTTAACGGCAGCTAGGATATCGAATTAAGCTAAACAATAATGTTAGAGTTGTTGCCATTGGTAGATTCCGCATTATATACGTCCCAGACATGTTAAGAGGAGTCTGTGGTTGTAGTCAGAGGATCGAAAAAAAACTCGGGAGAGTTAAGATGTCATCTCTTATACCATATAATGAACTGAGCAAGATGAAGAACTGATATATATACGCAAAATAAATAATAGTCTCTATGAGAGTTCTCCTCCTACAGTGGAAATAAAACCAGTAAACTAGGAAAATAAATAATTACAAACCAACTATATATTTCACACGACATATATTAACTCCATATTTGACATACAAAATGTATATCCCATTTTCTCATCGCATCAACTTAATATAGTTCTTTCTACAAATTCATGCATTGACAATCAATACATCTTCTCTAACATAGAGAAAGATTTCAATGTAGCAATAAAGTGGGTATAAGAATTATTTCACATCACAAGCTTAAAATTTATATTGTACTTCGATAATGAAATTGGACTACATCTCCACTCTATGAATATGTAATTTGAAACTCACGACGTATAAGATCAATTAAAAAGAAGTGCTTCATATGAGTAATTCCTTTCATTCTCCAAACTCGAAAGCGAAACTCCACATACCTCCCACCGGATCCATTGCAACACCACAGCTTCTCATCCCAAAATTCCATAAAATCAGTAAGAAAAAAACTGATAGAAATAAAAACAAGTAAATCCATGACCTTCAAATTACTCAAGGGTATACCTCAAGCTTGTCTTCTCCCATATTTTCTTCAACATATTCTTTAATCTTGAGTGTCGACTCTTCAAGATGACGGCTTCCCACCACAAGTTCATGTCTGAACTTCTTCATAGCTTTATAATCTTGAGGATAGCCAATTATCATCCAACAATTCTCCTTGGTATGCCTCTTGAGTTTGAAGAAATCATATTGCAGGGTGAAATTTTTCTTGAACTTCTAACTGTGGCCTCCACCTTGTCCATTTCTTGCATACATGGCTATCACAAGTTTTTTAGCATTAACTACAGGACTCATTCCCAAGTTCCTTGCATGGTTTGCAATAGATTTGTGACTTTTATCACTAATTATCTTTGCATAAGCTTGGTTTACATTTGGTAGAGGAGTCATAAGTAATATTTGACTTCTTGCTTGTGTGTATGACTCATTTAGACCCATAAGAAACTAAAACAATTTCAGTTTTTGTGGATGTAACACATACTCTTTTGACTTATCACATTCACACCCAGGTGCAGGCATAAGGGCCTCAAATTCTTCCCACAAATCTTTAAGTTTTGAGAAATACATAGACACTTAGGCGTTCCTTAAGACAATGTGTCCATTTCTTTGTGTAGATTGAATGTTCTTGCCCCATCAACTTTATTAAACCTTTCAAATAACTCATTCCAGACAACACTATCCACAGATGCATGCATAATTCCACCAAGCAATTCTTTAGAAACTGAGTTCATGATCCAAGAAAGCATAATTACATTGACTCTCTCCCAGTGACTACTTAACTCATTAGAGAACTTATCTTTAGAACATGTTCCATCAATAATGCCCAACTTATTTCTCCCTAGTAAAGCTATGCGCATAGATCTAAACTAGATTGAGAAGTTCTCAACTCCTCCTGTTAATTGAAAAGAGATGATTTATATGCCACTTACATCAGAAGGGCTGAGAAAGAGAGGACGATTGTAGTCTAATGAACTGGGAGTAATTCTGGATGCTTCACCAGACTCAACAACAGCATTTTGATTCACCATTGTTGCAAATTGCAATTCTTGATTCAAGATTTTTTGATCTTGCTGTGCAGATATCAATACACCAGAACTGATCTTGCTCCACTAATTTTCTAGTGAGTAAAGCTCTAATACCATGTAATTAGGCAAAATTGCAATAAGCTTCTTACAGAGTTAGAAGTGGAGGAAGCACCGATTTTGTGAGTAGAAGAGAGAAAGGAAGATGCTGAGAGAGAGAGAATATTAAAGATAAGGGAATAGACTTGTATTGATTGTGTTAGCAGTATTTACATTGTCTTCTATAAATATAGACTAGCTTGTAAGGTGATCAACAAACTAATCTAACCATTAACTAGTCTATGTAACTAACTGTTAAGACAGTTACAACAAAAAAATGGAAGTCTACTCTACTTTCTTTTCAACCCACCACATTCTCTACATCTTCAACGGTTATCCCTAATCAGATAAGACCAAATAGAAACCTTACCTAATCAGACTACCCAGGAAGTGCGAAACTAACGTCTGATTTAGTAGGATTCCTATTTGGTCACATGGGTTGTTTGATACGTTGGAAAAGGATAAGAATTTTGAAATAAAATTTGAGATTAAATTTCTATCATGTTTGGTTCGAGGTATTAGCTAATCCTCAGATTATCTTATCCCACTATTTATACTAAAATGATAATATCCATATAAAAGATGGGATAAAATGTCATGATATATCTTTATTCTATTCTGCGTATAAAACGGCCCTTAAAGTTGTTAAAGAAACTATGGGAGTGAGATAGGGGCTATGAGGGTAGGCGTGGGGATAGAGTAGCAAAGGCAAATTCAAGATTTAAAGAGGATAGAGGCACATGAGCGGATTTGTCATTTCCAAATACCCCTCTAGGTGCTTTTACTGACTATCATTAATAATATGTAGATAAACAACTTAAATAACTTGGTCCTTAACTAACAATTAAATACTTTAATTTTGAGAACGCACATCTAGACACCTCAACTTATCCATATTGTGTCTTGTAGACACCCAATACTGATGTAACACATAATTTTTGATTGGTGTTTTGATGATTCTATCGTAATTTGGAGTGTTTATTTGGCAGTTGAGATCAAATTAAGGTGTTTATCTTTGCGCCCCAGTTCCAAGTTAGGCATTGGAACTTGCTGCTTAGTGTCATATTTTGTTGTAACAAAAGATTACAGCTGTAACACTTTACAAGAGTCTAATAATACATCAGATCTCATGGTAATAAAAAATAACTCATACATATGATATCAAGAAAATACTACTATTAGACAAGAATTGAAATGAAGTCCCCGTAACACTTGATATCTGTACTTCACCTCAAGCTATTGTCTTCTCCCATAATTTCTTCAATATGTCTCTTAATCTTGAAGGCCGACTCCTCAAGCAGGTTGAAATGAGCTTAATAATGAGTCAGAAAGGTAGGGCAAATCAAACTTGTTAAACCGGGCGGTCCGGTTCAAACCAGCACCAGTCTATGTAATTTTATTGGGTTTTGGGCCGGTTTGATATCGGGTCACTCTTAACGGGCTGGTCAGGTCCGGTCCCAAATAGTGAATCTTGCTGAAATGGATCGAAACAGACCCACTTAGCGTGTGTCCGATTTTAATCAGTCAAAACCGATCAAAACTAAAGAAAATTAAATTCAAATTTACATGTTTTTTTAATATATTCACACCTATGTACATTTTAAATATGTTAAAAAATATACATACAACATACACTAAATATATGCTATTTTAGAAAATATATACACATGTATACATTAAATATATACTAGTTTAGAGTCTATAGAAAATACACACACACACACACACACACACACACACACACACACACACACATATATATATATATATATATATATATATATATATATATTTAAATAATATACGTATAATATATATGCACTAAATATATACTACTTTAGAAAATATATACACATGTATACTTTAAATATATACTAGTTTAGATTCTATAGAAAATATATGCACATATATACGTACATCATACAATATAATATACATACGACTTAAAATACTACTTTAAATAATATACATAAAACATACATACACTAAATATATACTACTTTAGAAAAAATATACACATGTATAAACTAAATATATACTACTTTAGAGAACATATACACATGTATACACTAAATATATAGTAGTTTAGAGTCTATAGAAAATATATGCACATATATACATACAATATAATATATATACTGCTTTAAATAATATACATACAACATATATACACTAAATATATACTACATTAGAAAACATATACACATATATACGTACAATATAATATATGTATGTATATATATATATATTATATATACTACTTTAAACAATATACATACAACATGTATACACTGACTATATACTACTTTAGAAAGTATATACACATTTATACTTTAAATATATACTAGTTTAGATTCTATAGAAAATATATGCACATATAAACGTACAATATAATATATATATATATATATATATATATATATATATATATATACTACTTTAAATACTACTTGAAACAATATGCATACAACATATATACTACTTTAGAAAATATATAGACATGTATACGTTAAATATATACTACTTTAGAGTCTATAGAAAATATATACACATATATGTTGCATATACTACTTTAAATGCCACTTGAAAGTTGAAAGATATATACATAGGGATGGCAATGGGGCGGTGCGGGTGCGGGTTTTAAGCTATGCGGTGTGGTGCGGATTTTAAGTTATGCGGTGCGGGTTGAAGTAATTTTTTTTTTAAATGGTACGGTGCAGTGTGGGTTGCGGGTATATGCATGTTTAAATTAAAAAAAAAAAAAAAAGCTAAATATTAGCATTGTTCTCGTGAATATACCTAAAATTATATGTGTTCTTTACTTAAATTTTATGATACTTAAAACTACATACATAACACTAGGAATAAATAATTTTATAGTAGCTTTTTATATCTCTATTCATTTGAATAAAAATATGATATTTGATCATTACTTGTACACGTTATACTTTTTGATAATTTTTTAGTGAAAAGTGATATAATAGAAATTAGTTATTATTTTTTAGTTGTAGATTTGAAAATATTATGATTTTCAATGGAGTTATAAATTTTTCAAAAAAAGGAAAAAAATAAGAACATGGGGCGGTGCGGTTATGCGCGGGTATGAATGTGGGGCGGGTTTATGCGGGTATAAAGGTAATGCGGTGCGGTGCGATTTTAAAACTTGCAGGTTTAGAAAAAACCTGCACCGCACCCGCATCGCACCGCACCATTGCCATCCCTATATATACATTACATGTTATAGTACTTTAGAAAACACATATATACATACAAGATTACAATGTATGCTACTTAATATAATAATACTTGAAGTTTTGAACATATATTCATTATATATTTTCATTATATTTGAACTTAAAAGATATTTATTTTTTCATTATGTGTATATATGTTTGTTATGTTTATTACTTAGTTTAAAATTTGATAGAAATATATTAAAAGTATTTAAATTCAAACTAGAAATTCAATTTAAATGAAAAAAATTACAAAGTAAGGAGTGAATGAATGTTATATTTAATTCATTACAAAATGATCCAAAAACTTATAATTTACATAAATGAAAAATCTACAAATTTGGCATCATTTTTTCCAACGCATGCATGTTAATATTAACGGGAACTGCCATAGGAAAGTCAAAATCAATGGGGATAAAACCATGCATTGGACTTGATTGTGCTAAGTTCTCCCTTGAAGTCATAATTTCTTCAAGATTTTGTTTGTCTTTTGACTCCACCTCCATTCTTTGATTTCTTTATTCCGTTCTAATCCAATCTCTAAGGCAAACTAGAACATTCATAGTATTGCTTCCCAATAAGTGTTGGTTGTCTCCAAGCTGTTGTCATCCCTGATTAAAAGTGCTATCCAATGTAATGGTTGACATTGGAACATTCAATATATCTCTAGCTAATCTTGAAAGCACAGGATATTGTCTTTCATTATTCTTCCACCAATCCAACGCGTTGATCCTTGCTCTACGATCCTCTATCGGATGTCGAAGATAATACTTAAGCTCTTTCTGAGAATTTATTGTGTATGTTGAAGTCACAACCCTGTCCCAAATATTTAAATCATAAAAGTAATCAGGAAAACCACAATGTGTCGACCTTTTAGAAAATGATGGCTCCTCGAGAGTCTAAGGAGCGACAGTTGGAGTCATATTTATCGGTACAGCTACATCAAGTAAATCGACATAATGGTTATATAATGCTTCTATGTAAAATCTGATTTTTCTTTAGGTTCTATCTCTAAGGAAGCATAAATAATAGAACTAAAATCGCACATAGTATAATATTTCATACATGGATTTAGTATAACACAAACTAAGTAAATTGGGGGAAGTGGATAAAAATACTTTTTAAATTTAGCAAACATAGCACCAACAGCTTCTTTGTAACCTTCTCTATTCTTATATTCTTTAAGCAAACAAGAAATGTGGCTAAATAAGCTGAAATATTACAAACAGTAGGATAATAAGCACAAGAGAATTCAACCGTAGCTATAAAAAAAAATTTCAAAAATTGAACAAGATCATCAATTGCAGCCCAATCAGAATCATGTAGCATACACTCAGGAAAAGAACCACAATATTGATTAAAAGTCATTATAATAGGAACTTTATAAGCAAGATAAGGTTTTAAATAAGTATAAGTAACATTCCATCTAGTATCACATTCTTCGGGCATAAATATCGTGCTATGTCCATTTTGTTCACATTTAGCTTCAAATTCTCTCACTCTACCTTTTCGATTATTTCCTTGAATAAAGCCAACCGCAAGCCAGACTTTTTCAATATAAAGCTCAAAAAATTCAAAACCATCTCTTACAATCTATAATCTATATCTATATCTATATCTATAATCTATATCTATAATATATTAAAAGTGTGAAGACCCTTGAAAAAGTGATTTGAACTTTTTGCCCTTCATTAAAACATTTTGCAATAAACAAAATCGTCTTTTAGCTATTTTCTAATAATTTTTAAAATTTAAAAAATCATAAAAATTTAGTTATTAAACCTTTCCTTATTTGAGTTATGTACCTAAAATTTAGGATTCTTTTGGAAAAATATTTTACCAACATCGGTCAAGTTTTTTAAAGAATTTTACCAAAATTCATATGTATGAATATAGTGGAAAAAGAAGAAAAAATATTTTTTAAAAAAAGTAAACAGAAATTAGTATGGAGTGCATTGAGATGACCAATGGAAAAATAAAATTATTATAGTAGTAATAATACTAAGATAGGTTATGTAAATATTTTTTAGTTACGATTAGCATTCTTGTTGACAATAGTGTAAAACTATTACAAAAAAAAAAAAAATAAGGAAAACTGACATCTTTTTCCTAGCTGTACCTAACATTTTTATAGTTAGTACATTGAACATAGTCCTAAGATTTTAAATATAGTCTTTCCTTTTTTAAAATATGTAAAAGAGTTAGTATTTTATATTTTAAGATTAATTAAAATACTACCTTATATAATTATTTACTCATTTAAAAGAAGTAAAACTCCTAATATATAGTACACTTCTAAATCAATTAAAGTATTAATATACTATCTTATATAATTCTATTTAAGTAACTTTTTGTGAACAAAGATTTAACTCTTAATAATATAATACGCATTTTTTTCTTGTTCATTTGCTTTTTTATTTGGTTTTGATTCAATTTATTTTTCTTCGTTTTACATACAATTAGTTCTAATATTTTTTTGTGTTCTTTCAGCTGAAAATTTTGATTAAAAAAAGAGAAGAACCATGCGACGTTGTCAAGAAATGAAGTGGATCAGATGATGATAATTAATTGTTGTATTGGTTAAAAATCAAAGCTTATGCTTCTAATTATAATTAATAGGAATTTTATATGACACTCAATTGATGATATGTATGTTCTTATTTGCTTTGGACATAAAGTTCTTCTTCTTCTTTCTCCATGAATTACGAGCAGAAGAAGAAAAATTAATTTTTGAAAAATAAAGGCGAACAAAAGACTATCATTGCTATGTCCAAAGAATCACACTTACAAATTGATAATTTTTGTTTCTGCGAATTTCTTAACTTTATTTTCTATAATTTTCATTGTCATTTATATATTGTAAGTAGTTGTTGGTCTAATTTTGGTTTATGTTTAATATGATAACATGCTTTATGATTGACATTTAAATTATTTGTGATACTTAGCTAAAATTATATTATTTTAATTTTTAAAATTATTTAATAAAATATTCAAGTTAGTCCTTATTGATTTAAGCAATAACATAATTTGTAAGAGGACTTCAATGAGTAGTAAATATATACAATAATAAACAATTATTGTATGTACACATCTACATCTACAGTATAAATATATTTATAATTACTTAATCCTATTTCTACTTGAAACTTAATAGTTTCGAGGCAACAATTTTAAATATTTTTTGAAGATAAATTGAATTAGATTAACTTAATATTTTAAAATTATAATTATAATATTTAAAAACTATATGACAAGTATTATTAGTCACACTTTTTCTCATGTTAAGATGATAAAAAGGTATATTTTTAGGTATTTTTTCGAGTTAACACAATTTAAATCAAAGAGGAAAGAAAATCACAAAAATTTAAAAAAGTGAGTTCTGTATATTTTTACTATCATTAAAAGAGAGAGGTTTTAAATATTTTTATCAATTATTTATTTTAATCTAAGTAGAGTCATATATAGTATCTAACTCTACTTTGAAGACAACTAATATTTTAATGTGAATTTGGTTATAATATAAATCGAAGTGTCTGTTAAATAATTTTAACTAAGATTAGGAGTATTCATATACGTGCAAAGCAGGTATACTAAACTAGTTAAATTATATATATGACAAGCACACTTAACTTAGGTAATGGTGGAGAAAGGTCAACTTTTAACTTGTCAATAACAGTCTTGTTGTTAGATGCATTATCAAAAGCAATACATACAATTTTTCTTCCAATACCTGTAATATTCTACAACTTTAGTAATAGATTCAGCAATAAATTTTCAGTATGTCTACGATCTTCATCATACAAAAAAGCTAGAATATATTTTTGCATAATAAAATTACTATCTATCCAGTGACAAGTAATTATTAAATAACTATTTTTATTAACAACATGACCAAGATTAGAAGTTAGAGCAATTCTACATTGAATATTTTTAATAATGTAGATAAATAATAAACATATTGTGCATGAAGTCTAAAAATATCGACCCGACAAGTACTTTTAGAAATACCATTAAACATAGGATTATAAATTCCTTGAATATAATGAATGAAAGCATCCGAAGAAGCAAAAGTGAAAGGCAAACAACCCACAACTATTATTTTCGCTATTTTTTTCGATCCTTCATTTTATTATAATTCTTAATTGACTGCTAGTGGGGTTCAATCTAGTTTGTGTTGGCCCACCAACAGCCTCACCACCTTGTACAATACATAACTCTTTAGCGTGTCTATCTCTTAAAGGTTTCATCAATGAATCCGTACCCCCTTTATTGCCTCCGATTTTATGCTCATATATAATTTCACAAATATTGCATTGCACCTTAATTTCTCTTTCTATTTCCATAAAAAGTTCTCATGCGATACTAGTTCTTCTACAAGGTCTTGGGGCACGGAGAGGACGGGGAGGAATATTAACCGATTCAGATCTAACATTAGCATCTCCTACTCCGGGTGTCTCACCAATATTTTCATCTTCTACATCTAAATTAGCCACATCTACTTCATTTTCTTCTTCTATACCATAATTTTTCTGAGCTTCTGCATAATCCATATCGTGAGCACCTACACCTATTTCTTCCTCAAAAGGTTGACTAACCGGTACCGGAGGCACACAGATATATCTATTACTTGAACTACCTCTACCGAAACCGATATCAATTCATTTTTTACTACCACTACCACTTTTGGAATAAAAAATTTTGATACTTTTACCGAGGTTTCTTATTTTATCTATATTGTAAAATAAACTACAAAATATTCAAAATACACAATAATAATAAAAATAAATATTCAACAATTAACTCACTAATTAAAAATTAAAGAAAAAAGATGGAACGATAATACCAAATTTTTGAAGTATTCGAAAGTTGCGACTTTAGAAAACTTCCACTTGATATTTGTAAACGCAAAATTTAAAAATAAAATTGAATAATTTAGAAAATAATTAGAATATTTGAGAGAGAATGAGAGAATAAGATTTGTGTGGAAAATGATTTGAAATTGTAGGGTATTTATAGAAAAAATTTTGAATTCATTTTTTTTAAAATATAAAATCAATTTTGGCCAAATGGCCGTTGAACCCAAACAACATTATAGTCTTTGGGCCAACGGTCCATTTGACCATTGGAGCCCAGTCAACAACAGCCAAAAAAAGTTTTAAATTTTTTTTTTAATGAACTGGGACGGTCTGGTCCGGGTAAACGGTGGGCCTGATCCGATTTCGTTACTGGGCTGGTCCACCAGGCCTGTACCCTGAAATGGCCCAGTCCAGGACCGACGGTCCAATATCTCGGAGGCCCACCAGGCCGGGTTCGACTAGGACGGAACGGGCCAGTCTGGCCCGATTGACAGGTTTAGGGAAAATTCAGAGGTGGGATAAGGATTTGATAAGTTGTAAATTAATTGTTTGTACATATTCAATAGATTTTTAAGACAATATAAAGTCTAAACCAAAGCTACTAGATCGAAGCTGAACCCGTAGAGAACAATCTAGCTCCTCCTCTGATCCGTCGCTTACGAGTTCGTCTGAACTCATTAACTTTTGACTTAAGACTTACATTTATCATGCAAATTTATTTATAAAATATGTATATATTACTCATTAAGCTACAATTTAGTTAGTTTAAGAAGAATTAGAGTTCCCAATTCATAACATCAAAGTATATATCTATACATTGCAAAGTTTCTATTACTGATCACTAGTGGAGCTATGAGAAGAGGTTCAACTGAATAGATTTTGTCGAAAAATCATATTATGTTACAATAACAACTACATATTTCACATGATTTCATAAAACGGTCTGAAAAAAGATAGTGTACATACATACCTTAAAATACTTTTTTTTAATATACAAACTACATTGAATTCCTCTAACATTGAGAAAGATTCCAATGTAGTGATAAGGAGGGTATAAAAATCTCAAAACTTTAATACATTTTACATCACAGTCTTAAAAGTTATATTGGGCTTTGATAATGAAATTAAGCTATACCAGAATCAAAGTTTTATTTAAGAATTTTTTTTTTCACCCGGCCCGATACCCACATTAAAGTCCCACTAAATTTGAATTTGCACAAACACTGGAGGAAAATGCGCTCCCCAATAAAAGAGATATACAAATGTTCATGCTTAATGGACCAAAAGTGATATACATAATCTTCAAAGATGAGTCTAGAGAATATAAGTTCTAGAGCTCGATATTTAGTAGTAATCTATCGAAAACAATCTCACTACCTTATTAAGGTATGGATAAGGCTACATATATCTTATCCTCCTCGAACTCCACTTATGAGAGCATACTGGGTATTATATTGTTGAGTTCAATCCAAAATAAGAGGAAAATTAGATGATAAGACTATTCTTAACAAATATTCTTAATTTATTATTAATAAAACCTCTCTAAAAAATTAAAAAAGAAAGTAGAAAAAAACTATTCTTAGGATATAACTATATAAATGATGAATTCCGCTCCTCTCCATTTTTCCCAAATTCTAGCTTGGATGGAAGATGCATGCCATAAAAAAATTCTAGCTTGGATGGAAGATGCATGCCATAATTAAAAATTAACGATTGAGATTTAAGTAATTAAAATACAACGCTAATCATGACTAGAATAATTAAATACTTTAATATATTTATCCTAAATTTTTTTGTAGAACCCCACAATGTTAGATTTGCATTTATATTTTCCCTATATACAAACTTCTCTTTTTTTGCCTTTATTTTAACCATTCATTGTGTGCCAATATCTCCCTCTATGGCAGGGATATGTTTACATTCAAAAATAGAAAAATTAGAAATAAACTTCAACGTATCATAATACAAATGAAAGAAATTCATAAAATACTAGTTGCCAAATATAGAATTTAAAAGTGTGAATCTAACATAATTTTAATTTTAGGAGCAAAATAAATTTAGAATTTAATATATTTTTCTAAAAAATATGAAATATAATTTATGTGTTTATTTTTTGAAAATAAAAAATTTAAGTTTCTTTTTTTTTTTTAAATAATAATGAAAACAAGGTTTCGGCTGTTTTTCAAATTTCCAAAATAACTTCAAATTTTATTGAAATTGTCATGCCCAAATACTTATTTTCAAATAAAGTGAAAAAAAAATTCAAAGACAAAATGAAAAATTTATGTCCTGCTTTAGTACTTTACTTCAAGCTTGTCTTCTCCGGTTATTTCTTCAACATATTCCTTAATCTTGAGTGCCGATTCTTTATGTTGATGGCTTCCGCACACTGAGAGGGACTTTAATGAAGCAATATCTCCAAAACTTTTCTGGGATCTCTGTAAGCTGAGGACACAATCGTATTCTAATTCCTCAAACACGGGAAAGGATTCATCTGCAATAACCTACAATTTAGAAAAAGACATATAATACAGTTGTAGAGATTTGAGATTGTGGAAGGTGACTTGTTCCATTTTCCATTCTTTTTCACCCGGGATACTTACGCAATGTAGTTCCAGCTTTTGAAGGTTGGGTAGTGATCTCCCAATTCCTGACAGTGCATCTGATCTTAGTTTGAGGCCATGCAACTTCACTTTTTTCAAGCTCAAAGGGAGGTGAAAATCAAACTGATGTGCATGTGTAGGCCCAAAACTCTTAAATATAGCATAAACTCTTTCAAGTTTATTAAGGAGGTCCAATCTTGGAAAATATATCTGCTTTGCTGCTGAACAACCCATGTGGAATTCAAGGGCTCGAAGATTGGGAAACCTTTCCAAAACATTTTCTGAGTCTACCGAACAAGAAAGATTGAGAAGCTCTAATGTTGCCAAATTCTCTAACTTTGTTGGTTTGTCCATAACCAAATCAAAGACAGAACAAGTACTTCCGATGTGTTAGGATTTTTGCCTTGATTTTCTTACCAAATTTAAGTTTTATTTTCTTAGAAGAAAAATAAAAGTAATACCATAATTACTTTTATTTTTTCTAAAAGAAAAATATATAACTTTTTCATATTTGGCTAACCTCTTTGTAAGAGGAAAGGTTTTGAAACTTTATAAATAAAAAATTCTCCCTTCTCATACAATAACATAATAGCATCCACAATATAGTTATTTAAGAGTCTTGTTTAGGAGAGATATTCTCCCAATAATTTTATATTTTTTTTATTATTAGTTTTCATGTGTAGGCCAATTGGCCAAATTATATCAATAATATTATTTTTTTAGTATATTTTTATTTGTCATCTGAATTATTACCGTCTTGATTTACAAATTTTAAGCTTTCGCATGACGCCCTCTCAATTTCGAACCCAACAAGGGGTATCAGATCCTACGGTTCAAAGGTCAAATGATTTGGTGAAACGAGGTTGAAGACAAGTTAAAGGCGGTTCAAATCAATTTACAATCAATTTGATGATAATAAAGATATATGTCTAAAAGCTACATGTGGAGATGATTTGTTAATCATATTTTCAACAATCATGTTGTCACATATTTAAAAATAAAACTCACTTTTAACCATGCAAAAGGGCTTCAATAATTTTTAATCCGAAAAGGGCTCATAGACTTTTAACTCAAAACCTACATTTTTAAGCATGTCAAACAACAGTGACGAAGATTATGTGAAGAACAAAGATCATGCATGTGAAGAAGGCGAATCAAGTCAAGAAAATCAAGCCAAAAAGAGGAGATTTGTTAGGATTTTTTCCCTGATTTTCTTACCAAATTTAAGTTTTATTTTTCTTAGAAGGAAAATAAAAGTAATACCATAATTACTTTTATTTTTTCTAGGGAAAAAGCTCAAATATGCCACTGAACTATCAGAAATGACTCATTTATGTCATCCGTTAAAAGTTGGGCTCATTCATGTCATCGCCGTTACAAAACCGGCCCATCCATGTCATTACTTTTTAACAGATGATTTTTAAAAACAGCATTGCCACATGGCAGCTTATTAGAGGGCCACGTCATTTTTAATTTTTTTTTATTTTTTTAAAAAAAAATTAAAAGAAAAAATAATTTTTTTTTGATCTATTAAAAAGAATCCACGCAACTTTTTAATCCATTGAAAATTAGTTTGATCTATACTTTTAAAAT
Organism: Capsicum annuum; assembly: GCF_002878395.1. Classification (NCBI taxonomy): domain Eukaryota; kingdom Viridiplantae; phylum Streptophyta; class Magnoliopsida; order Solanales; family Solanaceae; genus Capsicum; species Capsicum annuum. The sequence continues at coordinate 204,452,185 of NC_061115.1, read as the reverse complement.
TTGATTAATTTTTCATGAATATATTCTCAAAACATTCTCGTTCGATTCGTTTTTTTTGTCATTTTTGACATATTAAGATTGTTTTCATATTTTATCTTTAATATTAATTATTTTTTTCTTCAAATTAATTTCAAATACAATAGTAAACATCATTTAATAAATATATTATAATAAAATAACTATTTTAATTGACAGGCGAGTAACTAAAAGGGAACGGAGAGAGTATACACTCCACACTTTTTATCACTTTTTTTTTTAAAGATTCACGTTAACTAAAGATTTTGTCATTTTTCAGTTGAAACTGAAGGGATATATAAACATAAAATATTATTATTATATTATTAATAGTTAGCTTCTCATATTTGTCATCTGAATTATCATCGTCTTGATTTGCAAATTTTAAGCTTCCGCATGACACTCTCTCAATTTCAAACCCAACACGATGCTCACATATCGTAGCTTTGCAAGGCTCTAGATAGTAGGGGATAATACCAGGTTTGATTCACCGTTATCCACCACCAGAGTTTCTAGATTACAGAGGTTTGAAAATGGAGGGAGAACTTTTGCCTTCATCGCAATCCTTAAGGACCTCAAATGAGCAAGCATGCCTATTTCATTCAGCGCAGTATCTGTCAAGATTATATAATGCACCTCCAACCTTTTAAGAAGCCTCAGGTGTCTTAGGTGCCAGTTATACAGATATCCAGATTAGCACAAAGATTTCTCTTTTCTGGACCGAAAAAGGAAGAATTATCTGAATGAATGTCCTCATCATAAATAGTGGTCCGTTGATGCAGCATCATATCTGAAGAAGAGGATGAAGACAGAACAACTGAGCTCATCAAATCAAACATTTTTTCCTTTCTAGCTTTTATCGAACAAAAATCATGCACAAGATCATGAATTTGGCAACTCTGTTCGCTACCACCTCTCACTATTACCAAGCTACTAGAAATTAACTCATCCACATAAACCTCCGTTACTTCTTCCACACTCTTCAAATCAGTTGGTTCCACAAGTCCTTCTTTACTCCATAAATCTTTCAACGAAGAGATCGCAAAATCCTCGTCCTTTGGATAACTTGCAAGGTACAATTAGCACAGCTTTAGGTGATCTGACAAATGGTCATAACTTAATTGTATAACCTTCATCACTTCCTCTTCATCCTTAAAAATAAAGGAACTCAAATTATTGAGAGCTTCAATCCACAAAGCCTCTTTCTTTCCTTTCTTGAAATGACTCCACTGATCAAATCAAGTACCAAAGGGAGCCCATCACACTTTTGGGCTATTTTTGCTCCAACATCTTTTAGTTCATCGAGGCAACTTTCTTCTCTGAATACCCTTTTCTCTAATAACTCCCAACTTTCTTCTGGTCTTAGCAATCAAAGATCAAGAGGATCACTGTGCGTTTTCTATGTAAAGCCACTTCCTTTTTTCGACTTGTTAAAATAACTCTATTTCCTTTCTGAAATTCAGAAGAAATGATGTATAATGGTCTTGTTAGCTCATCCCATGTTACAGTATCCCACATGTCATCCAAGACAACAAGGTACCTCTTTTCAAATAGTTCTTTCCATAGTTGATCAGCGACATCATCTTCTATGTCATCCTCATTGAATCTTTCTTTCAAACCAATAACTAGATTGAAAATTATCGGCAACAACTTTGTCTCATTATATTCCTGGTCGACTGCACCAAGCACAAACATCGAAATGACCAACAACAGACTTTTCATTATATATTCTGTAAGCCAAAGTAGTTTTCCCAAGCCCCGGCATGCCAACTATGGAAATGACATCTACCCCAGCTGGTCCGCTAGTAAGCTTCCTGATTATCCACTCTGTCTCCTCCAAACCTACAATTATTTTACTAGTTATTGATGACTTGTTTATAAATGGCTTGTTGGGAGAGTTTGCAAAAATGATACTCGTGTTGTTGGAGATCTTCTCTTGTACCTATTTTTTGACAAGCTTGATCTTTTCTACAGTATCAGGAAGTAAGAAAATAAGCTGTAAGAGACCACAATCTCTGGCAAGAATCGATTTAATGGCATGTTCCGTCTCATATGCCACATCTAGAACACGAGTCCAAAGATCTCTATGCAATTCTTGCTCCACATTCCTAAAGAACGATCTTATGTGTTCTAGGTCTTCTTTTACCCGACTGATTTCTTCTTTTATCAAAGCTTCTTCATCTGTTTCATTTTCATCTTTTTCATCTGTCTTATCAAGTTGATAAGACAAAAGGACAAAATAAAAGTGTCCTACTCTCTCAGCCATAAGTTGAAGCTGTAGTAAGACATATTCAATTGCCTTATGCTCAACGCAACCATTTACTTTCAGCCCAAGGAAATCTCTTAAATTGCCAAAAATATTCTGAAGAAGCTCATATTGAGTCATTGATGGAAAAAACAATTCAGCACGAACCTTAGGTAGATAATGGAGATTCACAAGGAGCACATCCAAAAGTTTAACCAACTGATCCTCAGTCATGGTGGCACTTGATTCAGATTAACGATCTGAGATGATAAAACTTTAGATATTTTCAAGGAGGTGAGGAACGACATGATCCTTTAATTTAACCAGCATGTCATCTCCACTCTGATGAAAAAATGACTTAACCAGATCATGAACCTCATATAATATGCACGACATTTCAGCATTAGAACCATCCAAAATATAATAACAAAGTTGTAAACATGCCGACAAAAATGTCAGCTCCAATTTTAGCTTTTCAATTTGATCCATATCAATAACTATTTGATCTTCTTCATTCTTTAACCTCTTTATGAAATCAAGAAGATTGACAATGTCCTCGCAAAGCACAACAGATGATACCTGCTAAAAGACCAAATGAGCATCAAAATTTCCAGTGCATATATGCGCCATGACAAATTTTACTATAACTAAAGTAAATATAGAAGGAGGGCCTTCTTCAAAATAACCTACTGCATAAGCTAAATTTTTGTCCTATAGTTGCAGTTTATATGATAAACAAGAGATATTTCTCAGAAGGTGACTAAACTAATGAAAATTGTCCGAGAAAGTCACTTGTCTTTGTTTTGTAATAGAAAACCACTCTAATTTTACCATTTCACCTACAGTCACTCTACACGTTCATGTGGTATTCAAAGCTCTAACAACTTTTCCACTCGGTTAGGCATCAAAATTTTTGGGGGTGAATATGTCTACTTTAAAAGGGAAGTCATCCTATGGATGTCAAGAACGGTCATGTGATCAATGGCAGCCCAAATTTTATTTTGGTTCAAAAATTGAATAACAACATTGACAAAACTCATAAAGCAAGCAAGTTAATAAAGAATTTCTACTTATTAACTTGTATAGATGATTTTATACAAATTCAAAGAAAAAGAATACATACAGATGAAGTTTTCCTTTTCTCTTTCCATATATGTAGTTTTTCTTTCAAGTTGTCAAGATCTAATCATGTATAAAAAGTACATAAACCTTTATCAAAAGAGAACAAGTAGAAAAAAGAAAATAAGAAACTCAAGACATCTACAACAACAGACATCTACATTCTACCCAGTGTAATCCCACAGGTGGGATCTGGGCAGAATGAATACAAATTTTACCTTTATCTCGTGAAGGTAGACAAGTTATTTCCAAACGACCCTCAGTGCAGTCCAAAAAAGATTTGGAAAAAATGAATTGACTAGGAAATAAATGGCTCCAAACAGAGACGATGTAGGATGGCAACAAGAGACTACTTTGTTAGTGGGATTCTAACAAATATACTTCTTGTAGGTAGGTAGTGCATTAATATGTGTTGAAAAAAATGACTCTTGTAGTAAGCAGTGTTATTTTATGGGTACACAAAATCTGTATTTTCACAACACTACTTCAACACAAGTTCAAGAATAAATTAAGAACACCTATGAAATTGTTCAACACCTTCAACACAAGATCAAAATAATCTTTCAAAGAAGTATGTTTTCAGTTTCTTAAAGAAAAATAGATGAAGCAGAAAAAAGCCAAGTCCTCCGAATTCACGGAGTGTCCTTAAGGAAATAATTCCCCTCAAGTACCCAAGATTAAGAATTTTTCTCCCAGGATAAAATGGCTTCACAACCAGAATGTAGCGGTACCTCAAACTTTCTGGTTTTCTTCGAATTCACTCAACTGGAGATGATTACAAAGATTTTTTTGTATAGAAGAAGAGTGTTTTTGCTGTAAAAAATCATATCTGTACCATAGGAATATATCAGGTATTTATAGCCTTTAATGTGTCCTTTTAGAAAGGATACATTAATTCAGCAGAAAGGCACCTATTCAGTACAGTTGCGTCACCTGCGCCCAGTCTTTGCTGGACCTGTGACACAGTCTGAATTTCAATGAGCAACTGCATTGCACCTGTATCCGCAAGTTATCGAAGTACGTGTATACATCGCCCAATAGCACGAAACAGTATGCCTTTTGCCTCAAAGAGTCGCATCCCCTTGAGATGTGTTGCATATGCGTTAGCATGGCATCTGAAATGTGCTTGCACATGGAGAAAATTAGTTCCAGTTTCACTTGTTCATCAAGATTAAAATAAATTTAGTCTAAAAAATAGATCTCATCGATCGTTTGACAAATTCAAATCCAAATCCAAATTCAAATGTCACGACCCGAATTGGGGCCCTGGCCGTGACGAGCATTTCGAATCACGAAGACCCGAAACACCCCTATCTGTCTAGTAATCATGCACCTAATTCATATGATCAAAGTAATACGGAAGAAACACAATATAACGGAAACATGGTCAAGAATCATATGAAAACGAAAATGGGGGATAGTGTCCCACAATCTAAATCAACATCTCTAAAACCGTCTGCGAAATCTCTACTACATGACTGAAACAATGTCTATGTAAAAACTGGGACAAGGCCCCCAGTAGACCCAAAAACTGAATATAAGATAAAAAGACTGCAGGACATAAGACCTTTCGAAACATAGAAGGCTCACCACTTGTCTCTATAGCTCTGTCTAAAAGTTCTACCGATTCTCTTGACCCCTAGACTGGGCCTCTGAACCTGAGAGGTTGGAGAGGGGAAGGGGTCAGCACAAAAGTACTAGCACACAGAGATATCAAAACAAAACATAATATTTTTACAAAGTATAGTTGAGAGCCATTATAAAGGAATTTCTTATCAAATCATTTGAAAGCACATGGGTGTAATGCAATAGTTTTTTCTCAACAATAATGAAATGTAACTGAGCTAGGTGGAATACCCTACATAATTTATACCAACTGTCAAACCTCGGTTGCCGCCGAGATTAGAGTATAAGTGAGGGAGAGACACTCAAGACCACACAGCATGGTGTCTCAACCCAATGGTAGTGCCCAAGATCACTTGGCTCTGGCTCCTACCTATAGTCCCAATTTGGGAATGACATGAAGTCAAGTACACAGATCGCTTAGACTAGTACCAATATTTCGTGTCGACAAACACGTTATTCCAACGATGAGCCCTTATGTCTCAAACGCCTTCTTCAGGCATCCACCTTTCTCATGTAAAATCAATGCATTCAAATTTCATTTTTTTCAATCGCATATCGTATTTTGAAGGGTATCGTCATACCCGACTTACAAGTCATCAATATCACATCCACATATGCATAATCATGTAAAAACCAAGGTGCTTCATCATTTACAAGTGGTGAACAATATTTATTTCAAATTTATGCTCTCTTTTCTTGATCACAATATAATATGGAGTATCGAAACATTATCATGGGAATTTGAAAACAATTTATCATTCATATTTATAAACTTCCATGGAAAATCTCAAATCACATATGCATGGTTTCAACCATTGAAGTATATAGGCAAACAATTCTCATGACATAAAGAAAATGACTTAGAAATCATATTGAAAGCAATATATTAGCATTTGATTGAAAACCCCCATTTAAAAGCATGCATGTTCATAAAAACTACACCCATGAGATTTTAGGATAACCCCACGTATCTCTATTTCCAAGGATAATAGATGTTTCTTGAAGCTTGCGGATTGGTGATTCCAAATATGTAATTATCTTTGAAAACCTACGGTCAAATCTTGAACTATTTGATTTTTATTTTGAAACCCTAAGGAGAATCTTGAGCACTTTTGATGAAAGAATATGTATTTTGAGGTCCTTGGAACTAAATCTCGTGTTTTAGAGCTAAGTAAGGGTGGAAAAGAACCACTTTGTTCTCAACACGGAGTGTTTAAATCACCAGAATTTCTTACATAGGCGCCGCCCATCCCATTGCCTAAGTTTACATAGGCACCGCCTAGGCTATCGCCTATGTTCACATAGGCACCGCCTAGGCTATTGCTTATGTTTTCCATTGGCCATGGGCGATTGGTTAGGCGACATAAATTCTTTCTCGGGTGTTGGATTTTAGCCAAATTGGTATCGTTGGAAAGCTAACTCGAATACCTATCATTTGACACATAGTAGGTTCCCTAATTTGACATATACAAAGAGTTATGATCGAAGGAATTTGACACACTTTACAACGTCCACTAAAACATAGTCAATCAAAATAGTTTCAACTCGTCCTTAAGTTGAAGGACCTCTATGGTCTAAATTCAAGCTTGAGTGGATTTCACATGCTACACGATAAATTAACATGCCATATTGGCATAGGATTTTATGACTTCAGGATTAACAACACATCGAAATCATGGTCTATATTGTAGCCCGAATTACGGGGCATTACATCAAAGCCTAAGCGCAGCTGAAGCTGAAGTCGAAGCCGAGCCGAGCAAGCGTCGCATGAGGCACCTCTTGGTTCTTACCTCAAGTGATCCACAATATAAATACCTTAAGTTTCTTTATCCCACCAATGTCGGAGAATTTAGTAAGCTTTCCAAAAAGAGTACACTTTCCATTTTGGTGTCTCTCTTTCCCTTCATTATTTTTCCTCCACTTTTCATTCACACATACATAGACTCTAACAATCCCCCACATGAATGGGGAATGTATATCTTTTGAAGAATTTACAGACAAGCATATGATCATTTAACAAAGATTGATTGCATCTGGATAAGTAGGTTTTCCTTTAAACTTTCCGTAGTGAACATGCATCGGATGCACTTAGTCAATCGGTAGATTTGATATCTTTGAACCGTTGAACTTTAATGTACACCTAGACAACACATGTTACACAACCAGCCTTTTACTGTTTATGGTTCTCACGATTTTATTTTTTCAGCCATGGATACATCTTAATTTTATGAGAGCTTAGAGAATAGGCCTTTACTAACATTCTCCTTGAAGCGGCTTCCACTTCACCCTCATATAGGTGATTTCTAAACGTTCAATCCTATAAATTAAACTATTTGTTCAAATCTTCTAAATTTAGATAATAATTAAAGGACTTTTCACCTTAAGTCTTATCCTTGTTTACTAAACATTGTCTACATCATGAGAATGGGTTGGATACATGACAATGTTGAACCTATCAGAAAAAACTTTGTTTGATTTCTTTAAACCTAGCTCTTGGGATCTCCAGTCTGCTAGGTAGAGTTACCGCCATGCTGACTTGTCCTAGGCCTTAAACCCATTCCCTTGGATATTCTTTCAACTCCTTCTCTAGATAAGTCTTTTGTAAGTGGATCCGACACATTATCCTTTGACTTTACATAGTCAACAGTAATAACTCCACTAGAGAGAAGTTCTCTAACAGTATTATATCTCCGTCTTATGTGAAGAGATTTACCGTTGTACATCTTGCTCCATTGCCTACCTATTGCCGCTTGGCTATCACAGTGTATACATACTGGTGCCACTAGCTTGGGACATTAAGGAATATCTTCCAAGAAATTCCGAAGCCATTCTGCTTCTTCACCGACTTTATCTAATGCGATAACTTCAAATTCCATTATAGAGCGAGCAATACATATCTACTTGGATGATTTCCAAGAGACCACTCCTCCACTGATAGTAAATATATATCCACTTATGGATTTTACTTTGTTTGATTCGGTGATCCAATTTGCATCATTATATCCTTCAAGTACCGCAGGATATTTATTATAATGCAAAGCATAGTCTTGAGTGTATTAAAGATACCCCAAAACTCTTTTCATTGTCATGCAATGAGTTTTGTTGGGATTACTTGTGTACCGACTCAACTTACTAATAGCACATGCTATGTATGGTCATGTACAATTCATTATATACATTAAACATCCCAATACTCTTGCGTACTCCAATTGGTGAGTCACTTTCACCTTCATTCTTTCGAAGTGCAAAGTTCACATCCAATGGAGTCTTGACAATACCGAATTTTATATACTTGAATTTGTCAAGTACCTTTTTGATATAATGAGACTGAGACAATGCCAACTCTTGTGGAGTTCTATGGATTCTTATTCCTAAGATCACATCCGGAACTCCAAGTTCTTTTATGTCAAACTTGCTCTCAAACATTCATTTTGTTGCATTTATGTCAGAAATGTCTCTAGTGATGATCAACATATCATCCATATACAAACAAACAATGAATTGGTGATTTGGAATGTTTTTAATGTAAACACATTTATCACATTCATTTATCTTGAACCTGATTGCCAACATTGTTTGGTAAAACTTCGCATGCCATTGTTTAGGTTCTTACTTTATTCCATACAGTAACTTAATAAGTTTACACGTCTTATTCTCTTTTTCTGGAACCACAAAACCCTCAGGTTGTTCTATGTAAATTTCTTCCTTCAATTCTCCATTTAGGAATGTTGTTTTCACATCCATTTGAAGGATTTCAAGATCATATACTGCCTCCAAGGCAATTAACATTCGAATTGGTGTTATCCTTATTACTGGAGAGTATGTATCAAAGTAATCAAGACCTTCTTTCTATTTTAAGCCTTTTACTACAAGTCTTACCCTATATTTGTCAATAGTATCATCCACTTTTATTTCCTTTTGAAGATCTATTTAGAACCTAAAGTTTTCTTTCCTGGAAGAAGATCAAACAACTCCTACGTATGGTTGCTTAAGATTGAATCAATCTAACTATTGACTGCTTCTTTCTAAAAGAATAAATCTGACGATGCCATCGCTTCTCTAAATATTTGAGGCTCATTTTCTAAGAGAAATGTTACAAAATTCGATCCAAACGAAGTTGATATTCTTTGACGTGTACTACGTCTTGGATTTTCATCATTATGTACATTCTCACTTGGTTCATCTAGAGGTCGTTTAGACACCCCACTAAACTGTTCATATCTAGTTTTATACGGATAAATATTTTTAAAGAATTCAGCATTATCTAATTCAATTACCATATTTTCATTAATATCCGGATGTTTGGTTCATATCCTATGAACACACAGTCCACCGCCTTAGGTCCTATCTTAACCCTTTTAGGCATAGGAACTTGGACCTTTGCTAGACACCCCCACACTTTGAAATATTTCAAGTTGAGTTTCCTTTCTTTCCATTTTTCATAAAGAATTAATTGTGTCTTACTATGGGAAACTCTATTGAGTATTCGGTTGGCTTCTAAGGATAGTCTCCACCCACAAGCTTTGCGGTAAATCTAAACTTATAAGTAAGACATTCATTATTTCCTTCAAAGATTTTTTCTTTTCGCAATTCCATTAGATTGAGGTGAATATAGGGCCGTAGTTTGATGGAGAATTCCATTCTCTACACATATTTCGGTGAAGGGAGATTCATATTCTCTGCCCCTATCACTTCTTATAGTTTTGATCTTTTTCTCTAATTGATTTTCAATTTTAGTTTTGTATTTCCTAAACGTATATATTGCTTCATCCTTACTATTTAGCAAATAGACATAACAATATCTAGTGCAATTGTCAATAAAAGTTATGAAATACTTTTTCCCACCTTGTGATGGTGTTGACTTCATATCATAAATATCAGTGTGTATTAAGTCTAAGGGATTAGAATTTCTTTCAATGGACTTATACAGATGCTTGGTATACTTTGATTCCACACATGTTTGACACTTTGATTTATTGCACTCAAAGTTTGGCAAAACTTCTAAGTTAATCAATTTTTGTAATGTTTTGTAATTAACATGGCCTAATCGTTCATGCCTCAAATCGTAAGACTCAAGCAAGTAAGAAAAAATTGAACTTTTATTGATTTGAGCATTCATTACATTCATTTTGAATAAGCCCTCATTAAGGTATCCTTTTGCTACATACACTTCTCCTTTACTAAGTATAATTTTTTTTGAAAATAAATACATATTTGAATCTATTATTGTCTAGAAGTGAAACAGAAATTAAGTTCTTCCATAACTCCAAAACATATAAGACATTGTTGAGTGTCAACACTTTGCCTGAAGTTATTTTCAAGCATACTTTTTCTGTTCCTTCTACTTTTGCAGTAGCGGAGTTTTCTATGTAAATCTTTTCTTCTCCTTGAGCCGGAGCGAATGTCAAAAACAACTCCTTATTAGCACAACACATGTCGGCTGGAACCATATTCCATCCACCATTCGTGAAGATTTCCCATCAAGTTGCATTCGGAAAGCATAGCACACAGATCATCCATTTCTTTCTTGGACTCAGCCAAATTTTCTTGGTCCTTTCTCTTGTCTTTCTTAGTGGCCCGACAATCTGTTGATTTGTGATCAATCTTGCCACTGTTGAAGTACTTTTCCTTGAACTTCTTCTTGGGTTGATTTCTTTCATTTTCAATTTTCTTTCATTTTTAGAGTCATTTTAGTCATCTTCTACAATGTTTGCTCCATTTATTACAGAATTTTCTCTTGACCTTCTTTCTACATCCTTATTATCTTCTTCAATACGTAGTCATATAATCAAATCTTCGACTGACATCTCCTTACATTTGTGTTTCAAATAGTTCTTGAAGTACTTCCACATAGGTGGTAGCTTCTCTATTATTGCTACTACTTGAAACGCTTCATTCACGATCAAACTACAATAAAGTTCATGTGAATACTAGAATAGTTTTAAACTATTCAACGAAGGTATTTGTCAAAATCATACCTACCGCAAGGAGATCATAGATGATCACTTGCAGTTCTTGCACTTGGGAAACAACAATCTTGTTGTCTATCATTTTATACTCCAGGAATCTTGCAATGAAGAACTTTTTAGTTCCGGCATCCTCTTTCTTGTACTTCCATTCTAGTGCTCCCCATAACTCTTTTGTTGTCTTTGTTCTACTATACACATTGTAGAGATTATCTTGGAGGCCACTCAAGATGTAGTTCCTGCAAAGGAAATATGAGTATTTTCAAGCCTCCACAATCACAAATCGATCTTATTCAGAGGTTCCCTGGGGCACCTCCGGAGCTTCCTCAAATGTGAACCTTTGAAGACAAAGAGTTGTCAGGTAGAAGAACATTTTCTGCTGCCACCTCTTGAAGTCAATACCCACGAACTTTTTGGGTTTCTCCGTTGGTGACATTGCCGGCAGAGTATTCGTGCGACTTGTTATGGTAATACTAGTTGACCCCACAGCCGTTGTAACATCTTCCACTTGACTATCGTTAGTCATTTTCCTGTCACAACAAGACAATACCTTTAATATATCAAAATACTTATTAAAAAGTTGCAGCAACTTTAAACGCCTCTTGTTTATACTTTAACGATGAAGTTTTTATGACTTCCAATTGTCAACCGAGTGATATTTAACTTGTGATGAAGATTTTATGTCTTCAAATCACTAGTTAAGCTCAAACGGAGTAGAAAGCTTAAAGCTTTAATCTCCAGAAAACAAGCAATACAGATTCCGAAATTAATATTCCTTAAGATTGTTGTTTTTCGAGTACACAAAATCTGTACTTTTGCAACAGTACTTCAACACAAGTTCAAGAAAATCAAGAACACTTATGAAGTTGTCCAACACCTTCAACACAAGATCAAAATAATCTTTCAAAGAAGTATGTTTTCAGTTTCTTAAAGAAAAATAGATGAAGCAGAAGAAAGTCAAGTCCTCCGAATTCACGATGTGTCCTTAGGAAATAATTTCCCTCAAGTACCCGAGGTTACGAAATTTTCCTCCCAGGATAAAATGGATTCACAACCAGAATGTAGCGGTACCTCAAACTTTCTGATTTTCTTCGAACTCACTCAACGGGAGATGATCACACAGATTTTTTGTATAAAAGAAGAGTGCTTTTGCTGTCAAAAATAATAAATGTACCTGAGGAATATATCAGGTGTGTATAGTCTTTAATGTGTCCTTTCAGAAAGGATGCATTGGCTTAGCAGAAAAGCACATATCCAGTACAGTCACGTCACTTGCGCCCAGTCTGTGCTGGACTTGTGCCCGAACTGCGGCCGTGGGTGACATTGTCCAAAATTCCAGTGAGCAACTGCGCTGCACCTGCGCCCGCAGGTTATCGAAGTGCGCATACAGATCGCCCAACAGTACAAAACAGTGTGCCTTTTGCCTCTAAGAATCGCATCCCGTCGAGATGCTGCGTATGCGTTAGCATGGTGTTTGAAATGCGCCCGCTCATGGACTTGTTCATCAAGATTAAAATAAATTTTGTCTAAAAAATAGATCTCATCAATCGATCACATGAACTTGTTCATCAAGATTAAAATAAATTTTATCTAAAAAGTAGATCTCATTGATCATTTTATGAAAATTCAATCAGAGCAAGTGACAACAATGGTGTGAGGCACCTCTTGGTTCTTGCCTCACTTACCATGTGAAGTAAGTGTTCCACAATATAAATACCTTAAAGCTTCTTTCTTCCATCAATGTGGGAGAATTTAGTAAGCTTTCCAAAAGAAGTACACTTTCCATTTTGATATCTCTCTTTCCCTCCACTATTTTTTCCTTTATTTTCCACTCACACATAGAACCCAACAAGCAGTGCATTATTATATGTTGTAAAAAGTGACTCTCGTAGGAAGTAGTGCATTATTATATGCGGTAAAAAGTGACTCTTGTAGGAAGTAGTGCATTATTATGTACTGTAAAAAGTGAAACTTGTAGTAAGTAGTGCATATTTATATGTTGTAACAAGTGACTCTTGTCGGTAGGTGGTGCATTAGTATGTGTTGGACAGATGAGTATTATATTATCGGGCAAGAGGTTGATACATAGAAAGTGATAAATAAGGCGTGTATTCTTCTTAATTAATATTTTTGTAAGAAATATGTAAATATATATATATATATATATATATATATATATATATATATATAATAGATAATTTGAAACGACTGAAGTGTTGTAGGCTTATATGTATCCACTGTTAGCATAATGGACTAGTAGTAAATATTGTATATATTAATGCAATTATATATTATTGTATATTAGCTGCAAAGATTTGATTTAGTAATAGTGATTATAGAGTAGATTTGGTGGGATAGCATAGCAAATTTAGAGGAATAGAAAAGTTAATCTTTAGGATAGGAAGATGAATCTTTAGGGATATAATCTTTGAATATTCTCTATTTAATGGCAAGACTCTCTGTATTGAGAGACATTCAGCAGTCAGCACAAATTTGACATCCACCACCGGTTAAAGGACTATCCCTTGACAGAGAACGACTACAAACAGTAAAGTGCAAATAACAAGAACAACAACAGAAATGTACACATTATATTTACATGAAAACCACTTTTTTCAAGGGAGTAAAGCACGACCTATCTCTTAGGATTTACACCAACAAATTCACTAAAACAACACATATTACCAGATTCTTGTTAAGTGTTGCAGCTGTAATCTTTTGTTACAGCAAAACATGAAACTAGCTAGCAAGTTCCAATGCCTAACTTGGAACTGGGTTGCAAAGATGGACACCTTAACTTGACCTCAACTAACAATTAAACACTTCAACTTACAATGTGATCATCCAAGTATCTTCCAAAATTTATGTGTCACGTCAGTATCGGATATCTACAAGATACAATATAAATGAGTTGAGGTGTCTAAATATGCATTCTGTCAGTTAAGGACCAAGTTAGTTGTCTATCTACATATTATGCTTATAATAATGATAGTATTTGAAAATGACAACTTGGGAATGAAGGAAGAGGGAACATAACTCAACATGGACTTCAGTTATCACAAAGTTTCAGGTACAACTTACTGATTGAGGATCAGCATGTGTGGTTTATGTATGTTGAAATATTTGCCTGGAACCCTTAAGATCAAAAGTTTGATGGGGCAGTGCACTGGTTCAGAAATCCACTCATGTGCCTCGGCTGCCTTAAAATCTTGAATCCCCCTTTGCACTCTACTATATCGTCACCCCACCCTCATTGCGCCCATATTCCCTATACGTTACTCTAGCTCCCATAGTTTTCTTAACAACTTTTAAGGATCATTTTGTATGTGGAATGGATTAAGGATATCTCATGACATTATTTCATCCCGCCTTCCATATAGGATAGTGTCATTTTAGCATAAATAGTGGGATAAGATAATCTGGGGATTAGCTAAGACCTCTAACCAAATATGACATAAATTTAATCTTAAATTTTATTCCGAAATTCTTATCCTTATCCGACCTATCAAACAAACCCACCTGACCAAATAAGAATTCCATTTAATCAGGCATTAATTTCCACTTTCTGTGTAAAGATGTTTTTTTTTAGAAAACTACACGGTTAAATGACTTTTACGTCCAAGAAAAGTTATGTCTTTCCGTTTAATCAATGGACATAAATAAAGTAGTCCATCTGTCCTGCATTATGTGGGACATTCATTCTATATGATTCAACTATGTATTACTTATTAAAGTTGATTTGTGCCTTGGACATTTTTTTTCTTGATAATCTTGAGTCAATTTAATAATCAAAAAGCAATCCAAATTAATCAATCCCTTAGTGGGCTAATATCTCAACAACATTACTATGATGGAATATTGTGAATTTGTGTTTGATTCTTCTTTGTATTGTTGAAGTTCCTCTTTAGTTATTTACTTCAACTTCTCTCTCAATCCCATTTTTTACAATTTCACACGCCTTAATCTTGGCTGCTTTGCTGAAATTTAAACGTATTATTGTATTTATTCAACCTATTGTATTTTGAAATTAATTCTTGTTCCAAGTTAGATATATGATTCAAAATCTATCTATTAGTTTTTAATTATAAGGCTTTAAATATATACATAAAAAAAATAATATAGTCAAATCTCTTTATAATGATGTTGTTTGTTTGAATAATTTTGGCCTGCTATGGTGACTACGGTGAAATTGTGTTAGAGAGAGCATATAATATAGCAGATGTTGTCTGGCTACAGTGAAATTCTTGAGTTTCGTGTGCTCTGATAAAGGCTTATGTACTTTTTATACATGATCAGATCTTGACAACTTGAAAAGAAAAACTAGTTTGGCTTGACTAGTGAAGACAAACTACATACATGAAAGAAAGAGAAAAAGGAAAAGGACAAAGAGAAGACAAGGAAGCAAACAGCTCATGGGTATGTCATAAAACATTTATTTATATTTGTTTTCATTTTGACAAGATTAATTTAGTCTTATAACTATGTTTTTCTCATTAAGGAGCTTAATCCACTTCAACATGTTAACCATCTTGAATAAAAATAAGAGTTAATACATAAATATAAATATGATCCTAAACTTTACACTAAATTATAAATTTGACTTTAAACTTTGATAGTGCACAAATAGGACCTTTAACTATTCAAAACCTGAACAAATATGACCTCCGATTTTGCAATCTCATGCGTGAGTTTCACTCGCGCCTACGTGGAAAGGTAATCCAATCACACGGTGCCACATCGTTAAAAGGGCTGACTTGGAGAGGTCATATTTGTGCAGTTTTGAATAGTTAAAGGTCATATTTGTGCACTGTCAAAGTTTTGTTTTTTTTGTTAAAAAGATGTCTTTTATTATTATTATTATTATTATTATTATTATAGCAGCAACACCTAGTTTTTTTAATTACAAAATCGAACCCGCGCAGTAGGCTGAAGGAAGCGTCCAAGAATAGCAAATAACACCACTGGGCTATCTAAGTGTCTTGTTTCATGTGGTTCAACATTAATATACGTACATAAATATAGATTTTCTACCTTATATATATAACGATACTTTTTTACCGAGGGGGTTCGGGTGAAACCCATGGCAACCACGTAGGTCCTCCCCTGCATTAATTTGATAATATTTTAATAACGTTAATTTAATAACATTGTAATAATGTTAATTTGATAACGTTAATTTAATATACTACTACTATCCTTAATAACATTAATTTAATAATGTTTTATTAAAACTATAATTTTTTTATTGTTATTATAGTTTCATCTTTAATTTAATATTTAAGCAAATTATATTTAGATATATTATATAACTTAAATTCTCGCTCTGCTTTATAATATATATATATACATACCCGCGCGATTTTTTCTTATGAGGCTGACCTATCTAATTAATAAATCTTCAATATTGCTCTATTTCCGCAATGACAAAAGAAATTAGATGTCATTTTCATCTTTGAGCCGAAAATAATGAAAAAATAATAGTGAAAAGTCATTTAAAGGTCATTTTTGTGCAGTTTTGAATAGTTAAAGGTCATATTTGTGCACTGTCAAAGTTTAAGGTCATATTTATGTATTATACCCTTAGATTTTAAGTTGGATGTGTCCAGTTTTGCGTGTTGAACACGCGTTTTGCCACATAGGATCGGAGGTCATATTTGTGTAGTGTTGAATAGTTAAAGGTCATATTTGTGCACTGTCAAAGTTTAAGGTCAAAGTTATAATTTGGTGTTAAGTTTAGGGTCATATTTATGTATTTTATCTAAAGAAAAAACCTTTCATAGAGTTTTATATAAGAAAAATGATTTTTTTTCATGGGGTTAAGTCGTTTAAGGGCAGGGATTCAGGGTAACACGTCTTTTTATGGTTGGGTTTGATGTGTAAAATAGTGCTTATAACGATTTGGCACTCGAACCTAACTAAACTGCTAATTGAAGTCTACTTGTTGAACGGTACATCATCTTAAACCACTTGACATACCACTTGAAATGTGTAGAGTAACTTTGTACGTGAAATGGTAAAAGTACAGTGATTTTTCTGTTACAAAACAAATAAAAGTTACTTTCTCAAACAATTTTTAACAATTGAGTGACCTTTTAAGAAATCTAGCTCTTGCCTTCTGATATAAATAGTAAGTACAGGGCAAACATTTTGCTTATGAAATAGACTATTTTGAAGAAGGCCTTTATATTAACGGTTGTTGCCTGTTAAATTAGAGTAACATTTTTCACCGCGAATATGTGGCACTGAAAATTTTGACACACTTTTGGTCTCATAGCAGGTATCATCTGCTGGTCTTCGTAAGGACACTGTCAATCTTTGTGATTTCATAAAGAGGTTAGAGATTGAAGAGGATCAAATTGTTCTTGACACGGATCAAATTGAAAAGCTGAATTGGAGCTGACATTATTGTTGGCATGTTTATTGCTTTTTTATTACATTTCGGGTGATTCTAATGCCGAAATGTCTTGCATATCATATGAGGTTCATGATCTGGTTCAGTCACTTTCTCATCAAAGTGGAAATGACATGCTCGTTAAATTAAAGGATCATGTTGTTCCTCTCCTCCTTGAAAATATCAAAAGTTTTATCATATCAGATCATCATTTTGAATCAAGTGCCACCATGACTGAGGATCAGTTGGTTAAACTTTTAGGCGTGCTCCTTGTGAATCTCCATTATCTACCCAAGGTTCGTGCTGAGTTGCTTTGGCCATCAAGGACTCAATATGAGCTTCTTCAGAATGTTTTTGGCAACTTAAGAGATTTCCATGGGCTGAAAGTAAATCGTTGCATTGAGCGTAAGACAATTGAATATGTCTTACCTCAGTTTCAACTTATGGCTGAAAGAGTAGGACACTTCTGTTTTATCCTATTGTCTTACCAACTTAATAAAACAGATGAAAAAGATGAAGATGGACTTGCTAAAACAGATAAAAAAAATGAAGAATATGAAGTCTCCAAGTCAATTCCATTCTAGTCCATCTACTTTTGAAGATAATTCCGATTTTTCTGGAGGTTATGCACATATGTTCAAATTTGAAAGCTTCAAAGTCAGATGAAGTTGGATACTTCATTAAGAAGCTCCTATAAGCCTCTCCAAACATTCTTAGAGAATATTTGATTCATCTACAACAACACATGGTTAATGTTATTACTCCTAGCTCCACAGCTCGAAATATTCATGTCATGATAGAGTTCCTATTGATTATTCTTACTGATATGTCCAAGGACATTATTCGTCATGGCAAATTGTTTGTTCTCTTGGAACGTATTGGAGCACTTACCAAAGAGGTATTCGTTCTTTTTCGAAACTTAGAAGAGAACTCAAGAAATGAAGAGAATATGAAGGAAACAAGCAGTGCAAGTCTAGACTTGCTAGAAGATATTGATGTCCTGAAGGAAGATCTCAAGAATGTTTTCTTGAAAGTCCATGCAAACTCATCACAGCTCTGCTTCCCCATGGTGATGGACTGCTCTTCATGAATCTTCTACTCAGAACATTAAATGACTTGCTCAATTCCAATGCTTATTCAGTTGTTCTAATAGAAGAAGAAATCAGTTGGGTGAAAGAACTTAGAACATATAATATTGTTCTTCAGGAATGTGGAGCAAGAATTGCATAGAGATCTTTGGACTTGTATTCTAGATGTGGCATATGAGGCGGAACATACTATTAACTCAATTCTTTCCAGAGATCATGGTCTCGTGCAGCTTATTTTCTTACTTCCTGATACCGTAAAAACGATCAAGCTTGTCAAGAAAGGCACAAGAGAAGATCTCCAAGAACATGAGTACTATTTTTGCTAACTCACCCAACAAGCCAGTTGAAAACAAGTCAGCAATAGCTGGTAAAATAATTATAGGTTTTGAGGAGGAGACAGAGTGGATAATTCAGAAGCTCACCAGTGGACCATCTGAGCTAGATGCCATTTCTATAGTCAGGATGCTAGGGCTTGGAAAAACTACTTTGGCTTACAAAGTGTATACTGAAAAAGCTGTTGTTGATCATTTCGACATTTGCACTTGGTACACAGTTGACCAGGAATGTAATGAGAAAAATTTATTGCAGAAAATTTTCAATCAAATTATTAGTTTGAAAGGAAGGGTCGGTGAGGATGCCATAGATGATGACGTTGCTGATAAGCTACGAAAACATTTATTTAGAAAGAGGTACCTTATTGTGTTGGATGAATTGTGGATGCTGCAACATGGGATGAGCTAACAAGACCATTATATACCATTCCATCTGAATTTCAGAAAGAAAGCAGAGTTATTTCAACAAGTCAAAAAAAAGATATGGCTTTGCACGAAAAATGCCACAGTGATCCTTTTGATCTTCGATTGCTAAGTCTAGAAGAAAGTTGGGAGTTATTAGAGAAAAGGGTATTCGGGGAAGAATGTTGCCATGATGAACTAAAGGATGTTGGAGACAAAATAGCCCAAAAGTGTGGTGGGCTCCCTTTGGTACTTGATTTGGTCGACGGAGTCATTTCTAGGAAGGAAAAGAAAGAGGCTTTGTGGCTTGAAGTTCTCAATAATTTGAGTTTCTTTTGTTTTAAGGATGAAGACGAAGTGATGAAAGTTATACAGTTAAGCTATGACCATTTGTCAGATCACCTAAAGTCGTGCCTGATTTACCTTGCAAGTTATCCAAAGGACGAAGATATTTGGATCTATGAGCTGAAAGAATTATGGAGTATTGAAGGACTTGTGGAACCAACTGATTTGAAGAGTGTGGAAGAAGTAATGAAGGTTTATATGGATGAGTTAATTTCTAGTATTTTGGTAATATTTTTCAAATAGACAAATCATAAGGTACAGGGATGCCGAATTCATGATCTTGTGCATGATTTTTGTTTGATTAAAGCTAGAAAGGAAAAGTTGTTTGACTTCACAAGTTCAGATGTTTTGTATTCCTCTTCTTCTTCTTCTTCTTCTTCAGATCCGATGCTATGTGGAATGACCATTCATTATAATAAATATCAGGACATCATTCATTTCTTGTTCAATCTAGAAAAGAAGTGTCCTGCTAAACACCTCCTCTCTTTGAAGATACACATGAAATGTGAATATGATATGCATAACAATGTTTCTCCCTAAAACTGTCACTTAAGACACTTGAGGCTTCTTAAAATGTTGGATCTGACAAACATAAATTTGAAATATTCTTTGCTCGATAAAATAGGCATGCTTTTTCATTTGAGGTGCTTAATCATTCAGACGGATACACAAGCTCGACTCTTTCGGATGGAGGTACAAGCTTTCCCCCTGTCATTTTCAAACCTCTGCAATCTAGAAATTCTGGTGGTGAGGTCTTTTTTCCAAAATATGGTGTTATCACCTAGTATCTAGAGTCTTGCTTAGCTATGATAGGTGGACATATTTGACTGTTCTATCTTTGAATTAGACATTGATAAACCAGCAAAGTTAGAGAATCTGAGCATATTAAGTTTTGTCAACCTTTCTTGTTCGGTAGACTCAGGGGATATTTTCAAAAGGTTTCACAATCTTCAAAGCCTTGAATTCAGAATGGATTATTCAGTAGCAGAGCAGATTTATTTTCCAAGATTGGATGTCCTTAATAAACTTGTAAAAGTTTTTGCAGACTTATGGTGCTTTGGGTGTATGCATGTACATCAGTTTGATTTCACATCCCTTCGAGCTTAAAAGAAGTGTATTTGATTGGCTTTAATCTGACATCAGATGTACTGTTAGGAATTGGGAGATCACTACCCAACCTTCAAAAGTTGAGACTAGTTGGAGGAAGCATCCAGGGTAGGGAATAATGGAACATGGAATGAGTTGTTGTGATCACGTGTAGCTCTGCACTAGTATGATATTGTCCGCTTTGGGCCAAGCCCTCACGGATTTGTTTTTGGGCACCTCGCAAAAGGCCTCATACTAGTGGAGTTGGGTGACACTTTAAATATTGGACATGTTCCCTCTATTTTTCCAATGTGGGATTGTGTTTGCTACTCAACAATCCCCCCTCAAACCAAGACCACATCACTTGTGACCTCCCCGTACCGCCACTACCAACCAGTGAAACATACCTCTTGACCATCACTTTTCAAAAAGACTTTTGACACGACGCATCAATCGTAGATCTCAATTACTAGGTCACTTCACATAATCTGCTAAACATCTTGTACCACCGTTATCACCCAACGGGACACGCCGCCTGGCTACCACTCACTAGGAAGACTTTTGACACAAGGAACCACCTGCAGATCACCAGTCTTGTCGTTACACCAGAAACTTTTCACCAACCACAGTCACCACTCCGACACACCCAAACCTGGGCTCTGATACCACTTATTGGGAAAGACGAGCACACAATCAAAGAGCCCGACAGGGTAGCAGCGAAAAATACTCAAGACTAAAATTTTCCTTTCAACTTGAACCAAGAGGAGACAAATAAACTCAAGAAAAATAGAGTAATATACAGCAAACAAATCAACCAAATGAAACAAGATAAGAATAAAGGCAATCACACGAGACACAAGATTTACGTGGAAAACCCTTCAGTGTGAAGAGTAAGAAACTACGGGACAAAAACCTCCCCTATAATCACCAAAGAGTTACAATATTGTCCTCCAAAATGGACACCAAATAAGTTCCAAAGAACAAGAAACAATACATAATCCACAGCACCAAACACTAGAGAAATAAAGGAGCGAAAATACCAAAACCGCAGCTACTGTTTGGGAATAAATAACAGGAGCTACAGGCCAAGAAATCAAGCTCCGTCAGTGCTTAATAAAATATTGATATTAGAGTAACAAGCAGTCCAAAAATCAGCTCAATTGGACAAGAAACAAAGTGGAAATTGCAATTTGAAGTTGACAGCTGTGGCTGAAATTTAGGTGCAAAAATCAGCTTTGTTTTTCTCTCTTTGGCTGCTGAAAACTCTCTTTTTGTGATGGTGAATAAGACCTAAAAAGATCAATACATATGTCCCACAGTAATGGGCCTACGGGAAAAAGTGGGATGGTCCAAATTGGGCTTCATTTTATCCACATAGGAAGGGACAAAGGCCCATGATCCAACAATTCTCCCCCTCCCGACTATGTGGAGGAGACCGTCATTCCGGCGATCATGCAACAATCTTCAAAATTCCCTCTTGGTAAAGCTTTAGTTATCATATCGGAACCATTATCATCCGTATGAATCTTCTCAAGTTAAAGCAACTTAGAATCCAACACATCCCGAATCCAATGGTATCTCACATCAATATGTTTAGACCGACCATGAAATGTAGGATTCTTGCCAAGATGTATGGCACTTCGACTGTCACAATGAAGCACATATCTCTCTTGAGCACAACTAAGTTCCCCCAAGAATCTCTTCATCCAAAGCAATTCTTTACAAGTTTCAACGACAGCAATAAGCTCAGCTTCTGTAGTAGATAGAACAACACATTTTTGCAACCTAGATTGCCAAGACACAGCTCCCCCTGCAAAAGTAACCAAATTCTCTAAAGTAGACTTGCGAGTATCAACATCACCGGCCATATCTAAATTAGTATAACCACAAAGACTAGGCTTCCTTGTACCAAAACACAAACTCAGACTAGAAGTACCACAAAGATATCTCATAATCCACTTCATACCATTCCAATGTTCTCTTCTCGAATTAGAAAGAAAATGACTAACAATACTAACAGCATGAGAAATATCCAGTCTTGTACAAACCATTACATACATCAAACTACCAACAACTGAAGCATAAGGAACTTTCTTCATATCTTCCTTCTCATCATCACTGGAAGGACACTGCTTCGTGCTCAACTTGAAGTGCATGGCTAAAGGTGTACTGACAACCTTAACCATGTCCATGTTAAACCTTTGAAGTACTTTCTGAATATACATCTCTTGTGATAACTACAACTTCTTGGCCTTTTTATCACGGACAATCTGCATGCCAAGAATCTGCTTTGTTGGTCCTAAGTCTTTCATAGAAAAAAGACTTACTCAACTCTTGCTTCAACTTTTGAATCCTGCAAACATTATGGCCAACAACAAGCATGTCATAAACATAAAGCAATTCAATAATAAAGTCACCATCAGAGAATTTTTGCACAAAAACACAATGGTCTGAATCAGTCTTCTTGAAGCCCTGCTGACTCATAAAGGAACCAAACTTCCTGTACCACTTCCTAGGAGCTTGTTTCAATCCATATAAGCTCTCATACAAGCTCTTCTTCAATTTCCAAACATAATTCTCTTTTCCCTTGACTTCAAAACTTTCAGGTTTCTCCATATATATTTCTTCATCTAAGTCACCATGGAGAAAAGCAGTTTTAACATTTATTTGCTCAACCTCTAAATCTAGACTTGCAGCTAAGCCTAGAACCACACGAATGGATGACATCTTTACAACCGAAGAAAATATCTCATCAAAATCAACTCTCTTTTTCTGGTTAAATCCCTTCACAACCACTCTAGCTTTGTACCGTGGAATTGGATTACCATATTCATGCTTTACTCAAAAAACCAACCTATTTTTTAAAGTTTTTCTGTCTTTAGGCAGCTTAACCAAATCAAAGGTATGATTATCTTGTAAAGATTTAATTTCATCCTTCATAGCATCAAACCACTTTTCTTTTTCTTCACTTTCCATGGCCTCATCAAGACTATTAGGTTATCCCCCGTCAGTCAAGAGTACATACTCACTAGGAGAATAATGAGATAAAGGTATTCTCTCTCTTGTAGATTGTCTGAGAGAACTCTCTGGAGCATCAACAACTGGTTGTTGATCAACTATATCAACTTGCACTAGAGTATCAACAACTTCTTGCTGGTCATTCTAAACATGATCATCATCTTCATTATCAACTTGATTTTCATCATCATGAAGATTTTCTTCAGGAGCAGCAGTCAAAAGAACTGGATCAACATCAACTAGGCTCTCACTACTCTAAGAATCAACCTTCTCATCTTTGTCAAAATCATCAATTGTTTGGTCTTCAAAGAACACAACATCGCGGCTTCTAACAAGTTTCTTCTCAACTGGATCATAGAAACGATAGAAAAATTCATCTTGACCATAACCAATGAAGATACACTGTCTAGTTTTAACATCCAACTTTGACCTTTCATCCTTAGGAACATGAACAGAAGATTTACACCCAAAGACTCTAAGATGATCATAAGAAACATTCTTACTAGACCAAACTCTGTCAGGGACATCACCATTCAAAGCAACAGTAGGAGATAAATTGATAACATAAACAGCAGTATTAAGTGCTTCTGCCCAAAAGGAATCTGGCAGCTTAGCATCTAAAATCATACATCTAACCCTCTCAACTAGAGTTTTGTTCATCCTTTCTGCTAAACCATTCAACTAAGGAGTTTTTAGAGGAGTTTTCTGATGCCGAATACCCTACTCTCTGCAATATCTATCAAAAGGACCAATACACTCACCACCATTATCTGAACGGATGTATTTCAATTTCTTCCATGTCTCTTTTTCAACCAAGGCTTGAAAATTCTTAAACACATCAAGTACTTGATCCTTGGAATTCAAAGGAAATACCTAGAGTTTGCGAGAATGATCATCAATAAAAGTCACAAAGTAAAGTGCACCACCATGAGACCTTACTTTAAAAGTACCGCACAAATCAGAATACACCAACTCTAGCAAATCGAGTTTTCTTGAAGGCGGATGACTCTGAAAAGAAACTCTTTTCTGTTTACCGGCTAAGCAATGAACACACTTCTTCAACTTTGCTTGTTTTACTCTAGAAAATAAATTTTTCTTAGCCAAACTATCAATCCTCTTCTCACTCATATGACTGAACCTTCTATGCCACAACTCTGATTAAGTATCATTCTCCACCAAGTTTATCAAGCCTCTAAAAGTAGAGCCCTGAAATACATACAAGTTAGACAACTTGTCACCTTGAGCCACAATCATTGAACCTCTAGTAAGCTTCCACTGGCCAGAACCAAGGGTATTAAAATAACCCTCATCATCAAGGTTCCCTACAGAAATCAAATTCAAGCGAACATCTGGAGCATGCTTGATATTATTGAGAACTAGTTTGGAACCATTGTTACTTTCCAAACAAACAGTGCCAATGTCAAGTACTTTAACTTCATCATTATTTCCCATTTTCAATATTCCAAAATTACTTGGAGTATAAGAAGAAAATAATTCCTTTTTTGGCGTAACATGAGAAGTAGCACCAGAATCCACAAACCAGCTAGACTCATCGTGAACAAGATTAATGGCATTCTCACCACAAGCAACAAGAAGATCATCATTAGCAACAACAACAACACAATTTTTATTATCGCCTTCTTTCTCTTTTCGTCTTATATCTCTCTTATACTTGTAACAATATTTCATGATACGCCCCTTTTTGTTGCAATAGTCACATGTAACATTCTTAAATTTGGACCTTGACTTACTTCTACTTTTATCTCTATCATTTGAATCTTTGGACTTGTTTCTCCCTCTCTCTTCAGTAACCAAAACATCAGAGTGTGAAGATGAAGAAAATGAGGCCTGAGTTTTTCTTCACATCTCTTCATTCAAGACACCACTCTTAACATATTTCATAGTTACAATACCACCGGGAGCAGAATTAGTCAAAGAAACTCGAAGAGTTTCCTAAGAGTTAGGCAGAGTATTAAGAAGTCAAAGTCCCTAAATTTCTTCATCGAACTTTACACCCATTTCGGACAGCTGGTCAAGGTCACCCTGAAAATCATTAATATGGCCAGAAATAGGACTGCCCTCTTTATACCTGATATTCATCAATTGCTTAAGCAGGAACAATTTGTTATTGCCAGTCTTTGAAGCATAAAGTGTCTCGAGCTTGTCCAACAAACTTCTAGCATATGTCTCATTCACAATATTATTTCTAACATTATATTCAACCCATTGTCTGATATAGCCACAAACCTATAAGTGCTCAAATTCCCAATCCTCATCTGTCACACACCATCTTGCTCATATTTGCCTCCATCATTCAAATCAACAATCAACAACAACCAACGCTCTGATACCACTTGTTAGGATCGTGTGTAACTCTGTACTAGTATGATATTGTCCGCTTTGGGCCAAGCCCTCACGGATTTATTTTTGGGCACCTCCCAAAAGGTCTCATACTAGTAGAGTTGGGTGATACTTTAAATATTGGACATGTTCCCTCTATTTTTCCGATGTGGGATTGTGTTTGCTACTCAACACAAGTCACCTTCCACAATCTCAAATTATTGGCACTAACTGATGTATTTTTTTCTGAATGGCGAGTTATTGCAGATGAATCCTTTCCTGTGCTCGAGTTATTATGCATACTAGATTGTACTGATTTTATAGAGATCCCAGAGAGTTTGGGGGAAATTGCTTCATTAAAGCTTATCTCAGTGTTGGGAAGCCGTCAGCTTAAAGAGTTGGTACTCAAGATTAAAGAATATGTTGAAGAAAATACTGGCGAAGACAAGATTGAGGTATACCCATGAGTAATTTAAAGGTGGATTTAGTTGTTTTTATCTCTATTCAGCTTTTTATTATGGTTACTGTTGTTCTTTTCTTCCTGATTTTATGGAATTTTGGGATGAGAAAGTTGTGGTGTTGCAATGGATCAGGTGGGAGTATATAAAGTTTCGGTTTCGAGTTTTGAGAACGAAAAGAAATACTCATATGAAACTCTTCTTTTTAATTGATCTTATACAACGTGAATTTTAATATTAGATATTCATAGAATGGAGACATAGTCCAATTTCATTATCACTAAAGTGGAATCTTTCTCTATGTTAGAGGAGATTCGATGTAGTTTATATTAATAAAATTATACTTAAAATATGTAAACACTCTATTCTTTTCAAACCTCATTTTATGAAATTATATGAAATATGTTATTGTAACACAATATGATTTTTTGATAAAAGAAATTCAATGGAACCGACCGCTTATCGTAGTTTCCCTCGTGAGAAATAGGAACTTTGCAGAGTTTAGATATACAATTTGATATTATGAATTTGGAACTCTAATTCTTCTTAAACTACTGAATTGTAGATTAATAATATATACAAATTTTAAAAATTTATTAGATAAATATGTCTTACGTCAAAAGTCAATGAATTCGGATGAACTTGTAAGCAGGATCCAGGGGAGGAGCTAAATGTTGTTTGCGGGTTCAACTCCAATCTAGTAGCTTTGGTTTAAACTCTATAATGTCTTAAAAATCTATTGAATATGTACAAATAATTAATCTAAAAATCACACTACTAGAAAAATGCTTATTACTTAGGGATTTTACCTAGGGAATAATATCACAGGAAATACATGCGGATTTGTCTATGAAATTATTAAATTCGTCAATACTAAAATATATTACTCGTGAACTATATTTTTGCAACAAATTCCGCAAGTAAATTTGGCGTCATATTGCGCAAATTTCTTTCTTGCGACATTACCTAGGGAAATATATCGGTGGGTATTTTATCTCTAGGTAAATCCGCAGGTATATGAACAAATATATATATTTTTTAAATCTGTAGATAAATTCCCAGGTAATTTATCCTACGGATTTACCTAGAAATATTTTGGTGGAAATTTATGTAATTGATTTTATTACCTGGGAAATTATTTGGGGATTTTATGCTGCGAATTTTGCTGAGGATTTATTCTTGGGGATTTACCTGCGAAATTATTACTTGCGACATTACTTGGGAAAATATATTGGCGGGTATTTATCTCTAGGTAAATCTGCAGGTATATGGACAAATATATGTATTTTTTAAATCCGTAGAAAAATCCCCAAGTAATTTATCCGACGGACTTACCTAGAGATATTTTGGTGAAAATTTATGTAATGGATTTTATTACTTGGGAAATTATTTGGGGATTTTGTGCTACGAATTTTGCTAGGGATTTATTCTTGGGAATTTACCTGCGAAATTATTACTTGCGACATTACCTTGGAAAATATATCGGCGGGTATTTTATCTCTAGGTAAATCTGCATGTATATGAATAAATATATATATATATTTAAATCCATAGAAAAATTCCCAAGTAATTAATCCTACGGATTTACTTAGAGATATTTTGGTGGAAATTTGTGTAATGAATTTTATTACCTGAGAAACTATTTGGGAATTTTGTGCTGCGAATTTTGCTGGAGATTTATTCTTGGGGATTTACCTACAAAATTTCGTACTTGCGACATTAGCTGGGGAAATATATCGATAGGTATTTTATCTCTAGGTAAATCCGCAGATATATGAATAAATATATATATTTTTTAAATCTATAGGTACATCCCCAGATAATTTATCCTACGAATTTACGTAGAGATATTTTAGTGGAAATTTATGTAATGGATTTTATTACTTGAGAAATTATTTGGGGATTTTCTGCTGCAAATTTTACTGTGGATTTATTCTTGGGGATTTACCTGTGAAATTAGTACTTGCGACATTATCTGGGGGACTGTGTTGCTACAAATTTAGCTGAAATTATTTCTTGGGGATTTACCTACGAAATTATTACTTGAAAAATTATTTGGGGATTGTGTTGCTACAAATTTAGCTGAAATTATTTTTTGAAAATTTACGTAGGATTTTTGTGACTTGAAGAATAACGGATTAAAGGATAGAAAAAGGATAACAGATTTTTGTGACTTGAAATTTATTTTTGTGACTTAACAGATTTTTGCTATAAGTTTAATAGGAACAGAATAAACGTGGAGAATAAAATAATAAAATAAAAAATAAATTAAACATTAAATCGGTGGACACGTATTATCAAGCAAATGAAGAGTCTATTTTGAATTATTATTGTCGTTGATTTTAAAGTAATATATTATGTGCCATATTTTTATTTAAACAATTTATTAATTCATAACTAATCTGAGAATAATTATATTATTTATTTTACTATTATTATTATTGTATTAATCCATAAATTTATTTTTCTCTAATTTATTTATTTTGTAGCCTGATTTTGCCAATTTATAATAACTTTAGCCTAATTTTATTCAATTTATTACAATCCTAGCCCAAATTATGTCCAATTAATTGAACCCAATTTCAAATTCCATTCAATTGTTCTAAACTTTATGTTATATTATTGAAATTGGAAAAATATATAGGGAATTTAATTTATGACTTGTTCTATGAAAGCAAGTTATTGAGACATTAAGGGGAGGAGGTATACTTAGAGGTCGTTTGGCCATGGATATTATTCACTTTTTTCTGGAAAAAAAAAATTCACTTTATAGGATTTAGGGTGTTTGGCCATACAAATTCCAAAAACAATTTCAAAATTATTTTATGAAAGTTGTTTTCACTTTTTTTTCAATTCCAATTTTAATTTTTATTATTATTACATATAACCCTAAAATTTTTAATATTATGCAAAGCCCATCTTTATTAACTGTAGCTATCCATCCACCAACAACCATGAACAAATTGACATAAACTTTTCATGAACTTTTAAGTTGAAAAATTACGAAATAATGTGCGATGAACAAATTGAACAATAGGTAAACAAATGTAATAACAAGTTCACATGTTTACAGCTTCAATGAAAATTCCAAATTAAGAGAATACAACAAATATTTCAAAACAAGGTATAAAAATACTTTGGGTTGAAATTAACACGACATGAGTGCGGCACCGAAAGTGAAAAGTTCGAGTAACTTAGGTAAGAATTTCTATATAGATGCAAATAAATTGCAATGTGAAAGTAGAATCCTGCGTGGAAGGCGGATATAGTAGTCCCATGATATCACATTTTCCACCTAAACCATCCATTAGATGAATTTACTTAACTATGTAATCTGAACAAAATGCATTGTGTTCAAATTGATTTTCAAGCTTTTACCAGCCATTCTACGTAAAGTTTCCCTCAAAATACAATTAGCAAAATTGAAAAATCGGCACAAAGTTCATCAAAGTAATGTGCAAAGAATTACAGATAAAATGAATATCAATTATAGAGGGGAATCAGGTAAGTTAGTTGTTTGGGCAATTTTTATAATTTTTAAAAGGTGGGGGCATAAAATTACATTTTAACAAACTTTTCAAAAGTCAAAAAAATCTTTCAAAAATACATGACCAACACAACTCCAACCCAATAACATGTCGATCTTTTCACCTTGACCAGCAATAATATAATTATACTCTCTAAATATCTTTATAAATTAATAATTCTTTAACTAGGATTTTCGGGTTTGAGTCTTGGGATGAAAAAAATTCTGTTGGAAGCGCTACTCTCAGAATGAGCCCTGCAACGCGCGATTCAAATTAGTCAAAGCTCCAATATGGGTATCGAACACTAAACATCGATTGGAATACCAAAAAAGAAAACACTTTCTTAGTAAAGTATTTTAATTTCTTCTTTCTTAATTTTTGTATATGAAATTTTATATTTGAAACGTCTTTAAATATTCTTTAAGTCACAATAGTTAAACTTATTATATTTACTTTTACCTGTTTCAGTTAATATTTTATGCTCTTCTTAAAATAACATTAATTAAGTGATTATTTTACTAATTTATCCTTGTCATTGGTACTTTAAAAATCTACATTAACTATTAAAACTTCATTGAGATTAGAACTGCTAATTCTAGAACAAGTAAAAAGGAAAAATTATTTTAATATACTTAAGAAGTAAAAGGAAACAATATCCCACTTGGACATGATTAATAGTATATATTTCAATAATATCCCACTTAAACTTTAAACCATGATAACAAGTACTTTATCTAAACACACGATTAATAAATATTTCCCAACACATAATTTATTAATTTCATAACTTCCATTCAATTTAACCAAAGAATTTATTAATTTTTCAAATTTCATCTATACAAAAAAATTGGACAAAAACTGTCTCCCTCCTTTTTCTTTTTTTTTTTTTCACATTGACAGCTCAGTTAAACTCTCCATCTTCTCCTCTCAATTCTCTAAGCAGTACTTCTCAATTCTCAATTCTCAATTTTATAAAAAAAAACGTGATGTCCAAAAATCAGAGGTTCTGTTTAGCTTCGAAATTTTGTCAAGCAAAATCAAAGATATTCGAGGTTAGTTTCTTTTGATTCTATTGTGAACTTCATAATTTTTTCAATTGCAAAGGTCCCTATTCGATATTTGAAGTGAAAGGTTCTGATTTTGTGTGTATGCTTACTTTCATCAACTGAAAATTTGGATTGCTCCACTTTGATTTGCTTGGTAGTCTTAGACAATCTCCTACTGCTTTAGATTACTCTGTTTTGGCTACTTTTTCGATTTTCTTATTTTTGTACTTAAACTTGATTTCAGTCACTGTGGGACTGTTGTTATTGCTCCTAGAATGTTGTTAGTGCTAACTGAATATTTTGCTCAGAATTCTGCTGTAGTATGACTTCCTCTGTTCATCTTGATGATATTGTTGTATTCCCTATATAGTTTTCCCTGTATAATTTTCCTTGTACTGCATGCACGAGACAAGTTGAGGAATTAATGAAAAACTGTATATGTCAACCTGAATTTATTGAGTTTTCCCTGTACGGCATCCACATCTTTTATGCCTAAATTTCACTAGAAGATGGTCCAAGGATAGTAGAAAATTGATAAAGAGGGAGGGGGCCTCTTGTTTACTTTACTGAATGAGTACTATATATTCCTAAACTATTGAGTCCTTTATTACCTATCCACATCTTATCTATAATTAACTTTTGTCCCAATCAAAAAATTGAAGCAAATTGGAAAAGGAAGGGAACAAGGACTTTCATGAAAACAATCTTATTTGGAGTTTAATGTGTCTGTCGATTGTGGAATGATAAGTGTAAGCGGAATATTTCAAGATTGAGTTTGAAGTTAAATTTATACCCTGGATGTTTTTTACAATCTTGAATAATTCTCTCCTCGATCATGAGCAAGATTATGGAGTTGAGTTCGCTTTGCTTTCTGAAATAGTAATTTTCTCGTTAATAGAGAGAAGCAAGAACCAATTAGGCCCAAAGTTTATTTCTTTATGATGGTAGCGGATGAGTTTTGTTTTCCATGTTGTACCCAGCTGTTTTACTATCCATTCTCTAGATGTTCAATCATGGACGTGCGAGAGTGTTTAATTAGCTAATGTATCTTACATGTTATGAATAACAGAATTGATACGGAAAGTTACATATCGTTATAGGACGATGTCAATTTAACATCACAAATCATAGCATAACCCTCTAAACTAAATATGGATTTTTTTTCAAGTGCTATACTACAATAGAAGTGTTCCAAAATCTTCTGCAATTCCTCAGCAAGACAATACACTTCAAGAAAACCTTTTTTTCCAAATCCATATTCATCTTCGGTCTGTTTCATTAATTTCATGAATGATGGATCAGTGAGCCAATGTTGGTTTTTCTTGATTCCTTTTATATTTATCTTATAATTGAGATATATTGCTATCTTTGTTGACCGTATTGGCTCATTAACTCTTTAGTGGATATGAAGACTGGAAACCCTTTAAATTTTATTATTATGTGTTTTTATATATGGTATCTTTTGATTCAGAAATGACTATTCCGGAGCATCAAAAACGGATGATAAATAGACTTCTTCCTGGTAAAGTGGCATATACAGATGAATTTATAAAAGGCATGGAAGAGTTCATTAAATTTGCTTGTAGTCAACCGAAGTACTTGTCCGAGAAAGTCATAAGGTGTCCTTGTAAAATTTGTAAGAACATGAAGCACTTTACGCCCGATGAAGTTAATGTTCATATTTTCAAGAAAGGGTTCGCTCCGGGTTATTGGTATTGGACGTCACATGGAGAGGAAGCTCCTTCAATTAATTTGAATGAACATGTCCATTCAAGTGCTTCAACTAGTCATCGAGGATGTAGCTTTGACATGTCTTCAAGCAGTCAAACTAACATTCTAGCGGAAGTCACTGAACACGTAACAATAACTAAATAATACGAAAACCGAAGCACAAGACACTACAGATTGTAACAGAGATCGAAGAACAAAAAACTGTGAGAATAACACTAATACTACTGGATTAGCTATATGGATCTTCATTAAGGTGCTTCTAGCATTACGTCTGCCTTCTGAAAAATTTCAGGTGCTTCTAGTATTACGTCTGCCGTCAATAACAGTTGGGGGTTTAAAATTAAGAGTTATACCAGTAGATATTGTACGGTTAAATCTACCGTCAATTACCCAACTTCTCCCTCCCCAAATCTTTATGTTTCCCTTGCTACGCTGTTCTGTTTTGGTGGGAACGAAAGCAACTTTTTTTAAAAAAATTTTGCTTTCCTTCACTTAATATCATACTTCGTCTTGGTGAATATTCACTTTAGATTCCCCAGCCGGACCATAATTTGATTTCTGATTGAGCTACGAGCACAAGTAGATAGTCAGTCAGGGCGGAGAGTGTTGGATAGCTTTCCTTTTCAGTTGATCTCCGGCTGATCAATGACATTAATGGTGCTAGTTGCAACCCCCTTAATACGTGCCATAGAAGTAGCTCTAGTATTACGTCTGGCGTCTGATCAATTTCAGGTGCTTCTAGTATTACGTCTGTCGTCTGATGAATTTCAGGTTCTTCTAGTATTATGTATAGTCATACCAGTAGACGTTGTACGGTTAAATCTACCATCAATTACCGAACTTCTCCCTCCCCAAATCTTTATGTTTCCCTTTCTACGCTGTTCTGTTTTGGTGGGAACGCAAGAAACTTTTTTTTAAAATTCTGCTTTCCTTCACATAATATCATACTTCGTCTTGGTGAATATTCACTTTAGATTCCCCAGTCGGACCATAATTTGATTTCTGATTGAGCTACGAGCCCAAGTAGATAGGCAGTCAGGGCGGAGGGTGTTGGCTAGCTTTCCTTTTCAGTTGATCTCCGGCTGATCAATGACACTAATGGTGCTAGTTGCAAGCCTAGTTAAAAATTCCAACCATAGTTTAATTATAGATTAAGTGGTGATGCAGTGCCTTTCACTGCCATCAGTTTACTAACTACAAATGCAGTTTTGTTCGGCAATTGACCCATTTGTTGCTGGTATTTGTGCCTCATCTTAGTGGATGACCGCAATCTGCGGGTAGCTGATTTTTCTCAGTTTTGGGCAACTGCGAAGGTATACTCTCAGTTCTCTCTATTATCCAACCAGTTCAAGTGCTATACTCTCGTTCAATTATTTTCTAGGACACTTTGAATGTCTAAAAATCTTAAATCTTTTGTGTTTGTGCATATTTAGTTTGTTACTCCTTTATAAGTTGCCAGTTCTTGCAAGTTTTAAATAATATAACCTTAGTTGATCAATGGTATTTGTGGCCGCAGCAGCTTTTCTGCTGGTTGTCCAATGTGACTGGGTGGATACTGCGAGTGTGAAAACTCATTCCATCAAGTCATAATATCAGTTTTTTTTTTTCCTTATCAAAAAAAAGTTTTTTGCTAGTTACATTAATTCATGGTGGATTTTGCCTCAGTTTCGATTTTTTGTTGGTCCACTTAAAAGTACCATTTCCTTGATGACTTGTGTATGAACTGTTTAGGAGTTTTAACTCTTTCTTGACCGTTGGTAATGATTTGATATGGAACACCTTCTCAGGCATTTCTTTAGAGTAGATTTACCAAAGAAGAAAAGAACACCCACCCTGTCTTGCATTTTTGGTTATGTTTGGCTGAATGTTGTTGTCAATATTTTGGTGCTTCTTTTGCTTGCATTATTCCTGTGTCTTGTTTTGGTGCTAGTAGTACTACGTCTGGCGTCTGATCAATTTCAGGTGCTTCTGGTATTACGTCTGCCATCAATAACAGTTGGGGGTTTAAAATTAAGAGTCATTCCAGTAGGCGTTGTACGGTTAAATCTACCGTCAATTACCCAACTTCTCCCTCCCTAAATCTTTATGTTTCCCTTTCAACGCTGTTCTGTTTTGGTGGGAACGCAAGTAACTTTTTTTAAAATTCTGCTTTCCTTCACTTAATAGCATACTTCATCTTGGTGAATATTCACTTTAGATTCCCCAGTCGGACCATAATTTGATTTCTAATTAAGCTACGAGCACAAGTAGATAGGCAGTCAGAGCGGAGAGTGTTGGCTAGCTTTCCTTTTCAGTTGATCTCGGGCTGGTCAATGACACTAATGGTGCTAGTTGCAAGCCCCTTAATACCTGCCATAGAAGTAGCTCTAGTATTACGTCTGCCGTCTGATTAATTTCAGGTGCTTCTAGTATTACGTCTGCCGTCTGATCAATTTCAGGTGCTTCTAGTATTACGTCTGCCGTCAATAACAGTTGGGGGTTTAAAATTAAGAGTCATACCAGTAGCTGTGGTACGGTTAAAGGTGAATAAGTTGGGCCGAGCATTCCCCTCCTCCTTGGCAGAAACTTCTCCCACATTGAGTTGTCGAGCTACTCCGTGAATCCCTTGGTTTTAAAGTTTTAATTTTTATGAAAATAAATGAGCCCTAGTTATTGAGATCTGTAAACCTAGTTAATATGTGTAAGCTACATATGAAATGCTCTAAAAAAATTGCGTTGATCGGCTAAGTGGATTAATTAGTTACCTAACCGTAATCACTTTTTTTGGTGACTAAACTCCATTTATTACCAAAGAGATCATTACAACACATCAAAAACTAAGTCTGATAACACAACTTAGAAACTCCTAATTAATCTACCTAATTAATCTATCCTTCTCACCACTATTTTCACTGAACCAACTTTTTTCTGAAAGTGTCTGTTGTTCCTTTTTGGACAGATTTGGTATATGCACCATGCTAAACACATTCTCAAAATATGAGAAGTAGCTGATCTTACACTAGAATGAGAACTCGTCCATGTGATTTCATCCGGCCAACGGGATATTGACCTTGTAATCCCTTGCCAACTTAACTTACAGCTTTGCCCAAGCCTCTCTTGAATTAAGAACTCAACAAAACTGTTGATGACTTTCTACGACTCCATTACATAGGCGACAAGTTAAAGTAGCCAGGGGCGGAGCTAGAGTAGTTGTGTGAACTATCTGAGCATCCAACCCAATATTTTAACATAATGGCTAGAGTAGGTGGTGTAAATTTCTTAAACACTTTCTACAACCAACACCTGATACTAGGTGATTCGTTCCAAACTGTTTTAGACTTGGGGGATGGACTTGTGTTGGTTGGAGGTAGCAGATACCCTTGGAATTAGTCGAGGTGCGCAAGTTGCGACAGTCATAAGAAAACATGGGCATTGTCTATATTTTGACCGTTGCTAAATGAGTTCTAGATATTATTGCCCCTTTAATCTTAAATTATCCTCCCTATTACCCACAAAATCCTATACCTGCACTTGTTGCATAATCATTATACCACTTCATCAGTGGACATGAAATGCACTTATTATTGTTACATTTTGTACAAGGGCTGTTATGTATGACATGTAGATAATAAATTAACTTTGAGTATTGCTTCACTTTTTTTTCGTATTTGTACTTTGAATTCTGGCATAAACTTTTAAACTTCACTAGCACATTTTCTCATAGTGTACAATGGTTTTTGGATTCACAGATTGAATGATGTTGCAGAGTGTAGTTAGACATTTATTTCTTGATGTGCAGTTCTCTGAGTTGCTTAGTTGTTCCAGCTTCTCGTAATTTTCCCTAAAAATTACTGCTAACGTAATTTGACAGATATGAGGGGTCTTTCCCTTATATTCTTTTTTTGTTTTTCTGGCTGAAAAAAGCTTCTTCGTATGTCATTTTACACTAAGAGTTCTGCCAGTGGCCCAAACTAAACAGATGATTGATCGTTTTCAAATGATACGATCATTGATCGCTTTCAAACGTGTCAACTCGCCAAATGTAATTGTAATGATAATGCTTATATTTATAGTGTTTAAGTAATTTATCGTTTTTTAAAATATACTTTAAATATCCTTATTTGTTAGTTACTTTCGCTAAGGTTATACATTAGCTTGAGGTTGTTGCCTTCGCTTGAAATTCTGAACCCACAGACTTAAAAGTCTGGCTCCGCCGCTGAAAGTAGCATCCAAATCCATTTTCCCGGTGACAAACTATTACAAACAAGTCTCTTCTAGTGTACCTTTGGAAAAATACCTTGTAACTTCATGCACATTTCCTTGATGGAGTACGTAGTTCTCTATACTAATCACATCTACATAACTCACACAAACCTTAATATAGTACTTCTTTTCTTTGGAAACTTTTTGCAAAACCTTGCACAAAGCTTGCAGAGGAATGATATCACATATCAATCCATCTTTAACATAATAGCTATGCACTCACTGTATACACAAGGCGTACTTCTTTTTACACAAGTTCTAAAGAAGCTTTGCAATGGGTGCCTTGTTCCAAGCTGCTGTCATCTAGTTCAATGATTTACTGTTGCTTAAGTCCTATGTGTTGGTGAAAATGCAACATCACTATGAAAATGAAAAGTTAGTCTATTAATAATGTAGCAGCAGTTAGTCTATAATCTATAATATAATTTATGCTAATAATATATTTCTTACCACTTTTTATGGTCTGACTTAATATATCCTTATGCAGAATGAGTTTGAAAGAAAGAAACAAGAAAAATTAGCCGTTCAAAGTGCATCAGCTATGGATGGAGAAACTAATTCAGCTAGTCAGCTGACTCAGTTAAGTGAAATGGATATCTAGGTGCAATCTGTTGGTGGAAAGAAGAAAGGAAGAGTCAAAGGTCTTGGCTCCCTAGGTTGAAGTGTAAAGGCAACTAACAGTTTCAACATCAACTTAAAAGAAATTGATGAGATGATTAAGTCTCAGGTTGATGCTTCAAATACTGATTTGTATTCTCAATTACAGACTGAGCGAAAGAAAAATAAGAGGATGAGAAAGGAATTACACTTGTTGATGAAGCATGTCTACAACAAATCATCTTCAAACAATGAACGTCCATCTCAAGAAGACTACCAAGCTTATGAGGATGAAAGTTATGATGACTCTGACGACGTGAATGGAAGTGATAATCCCGATAACGTGAATGAAAGTGATTTTGATCCTGATGGTTGGTAGTTTTATTGAGGATTCAAGTTTTAAATATTTTGTTTTGGACCATTTAAGAATCATACATTATTGATGTGGATGTTTCAAATTATGTTTTTTATTATATAATGGTTTACATTAAACTTGTTTTGAATGATGTTTTGGAGAATTATTGAAGGTTTTAAATAGATTTTTGATTAATTGTGAAATATTTCTAGTAATTTACGTGTGAATTATTTTGGTGAAAATCCGTAGGTAAAATCCCTTTTTAATAAAATTTTACCAAATAATTCATTCAAAATTTTGCTAATTAATCGCAAATAAATCCACAAATAACGTACTTGCAGATTTATTTTCGTAGCTAAATTACCTAGGGATTTATTTGGCAATCTTCGTGGGGAATAATTTGTGATTTTTTTTTTATGGAAATTCGCAGGTAAAATTATTTTTTTAATGAAATTTTACCAAATAATTCATGCAAATAAATCCGCAAATAACGTACCTGCGGATTTATTTCCGCAGCTACATTTCCTAGGGATTTACTTGGGAATCCTCGTAGGAAACAATTGGTGATTTTTTCGTGGAAATCCGCAAGTAAAATCCTTTTTTATGAAATTTTACCAAATAATTCATGCAAAATTTTGATAGTTAATCGCAAATAAATCCGCAAATAACTTAGCTGCAGATTTATTTTAGCAGCTAAATTACCTAGGGATTTTATAAATCCGCAGGTAATAATTAGCTACGAAGGTATTTCCTTTGGATTATAATTGGTAAAAAAATCCGCAGGTAATCAAATTACTTGAGGATTTTACCACATTATCTCTATGAAAATCCCCAGGTAATAAGCAGATTTCTTGTAGTGTCAGTTAATTTTAAAAATTCAAATTCAAAATCCATTAGCTTCAAATCCTACCTCCACCTCTAGTTGGATTTACCCCTGCCTTTTTGACTCATTATTTAGCTCATTTCGTCCAAACTCATTTCGACCTAAGTATCTGATCTATCAATTTACCAGGAGTGAAAAAAGTATTAGGTGTGTGAATTTTCTCCCTGATGAACTATCACCAACTATTTGTCAAAATATACTTCAACTAACAAGTTTTTGTTCTCTTAGTTGCTCTAATAACATTGCCAACATGGTTGAGAAGTTCAGGTTTATTGGCTTATGTTTCTGCTGGTGGAGTTTTGGGATTGGTGCAGTCGATGGTATTGGTTTCGAAGAGAAAGGTGTGATTTGGAGATAGGATGGATCGATAAATGCAAACAGAGTGATGTGTGTCAAATATAATTCATCCAATCATAGTTAACAGTACCCGAGAAATTAGTACTCCATAACTAGTTATGAACTTCGTTGCTAATCTGCTAGTTTACTCATAGCAAACAAAATTTTATAATGATCCATCGTAAAATAGATAAGCAACGAACTTCGTTGTTTAGCTACAAATTTTGTCCATCGCTAATTCCTATTTTTTTAATAGTGACCCTTTTCTTGGATTTCAAATTTTATGCACATAACAATATTAGAAACATTTATTAAATCAACTCACGTAAAAGAAAGAAATCAACAATTGTTAAAATTGTATTTAATATCCTTTTATTGACGAAGGAGATTCTTGGAGTAAATGTTAAGTTATTGTCATGCGATCAGAAGGTCATGGTTTCAAGTCATGGAAACAGCCTCTTGCAGAAATGCAAGATGGTTGCGTACAATAGAACTTTATGGTCCCGCCCTTCTTGAATCCCGAACATAACGAGAACTTTATTGCACCGAGCTGCCCTTTAATATATTTCCATTGACAACTTATAATATATACCTTGCAATAACATACCATATTACATTAATAATAATTTTAATAAATTCTGCATTCTCGCCGTATATAACATAAAATCCTTGTTTTTCATTGTCAAACAGGTTCTATTTGTGTGCTTTATACTAAGCACCACGACTTATGGATCAATGGCAACTATGGGGTACTTAATGTATGGACAAAATTGGTGTCACAAATAACATTAAATCTCCCTACCCGAAAAATTAGTTCGAGAATCGCGATAAACACTGCACTCATCAATCCAATAACAAAGTACGCTCTAGTTGTCTCTCCTATTGCAACAGCCATTGAAGATAAATTACCTTTATGACAGTAAATTTATCATGAGCTACTTCATCAGAACATTTTTTGTCACCAGTACCGTCATCGTGGTATTAGTCGTTCCGTGTTTTGGATATGTCATGACATTTACAGGTGCACTTTTGGGTATTACCGTGTCTATATTGTTACCATGCCTCTGCTACCTCAAGATCGTCAAGAAGCCTGCATATCTGGAAGTTGTGTTTATTGGGGTGATTTTAGTTTTGATTCTTCTGTTGCAGTATCTGGAACTTACATTTCTTTGAAAAACATCATCAGTTATGTGGACTGAATCAACAAATGAGTCGTTGCCCAATCTTGTCTAAAGTTTGTTTGGGCTAAAGTGAGTTGGGTCAAGATGGGCTAAATAATGGATTGTAGCTCAACCTGCCCAGCTTGACTCAACTTTTCTAATTTCTTTTTGGAAATATCAATAAACATTATAGTGGGTAAAGTTTCAGTTACTTTAATGTGGTAATCAATAGTCTTGTGACTTTACTGTAATAATCGGTATCATTCAACGAACATATATAAATCTTTGACCCCTTTTCATGGTTTCTGGCGAAAAAAAAAAAAAGATATGTTGCATTGGCTGGATATTCAAAAGAGTTGATGTTTTGTACACCGACAGCGTAAGAAATTCAAAAATAGTCTAGTTTTGTTATATTCCATGTCAGTTGTTATATATGTGAGGCAAAAGGAACAGAAGGTTCATCCTGAAAGAATAGTTCAATAACACCAACATACCCACTGGTATTCCGCAAGTGGGATCTGGGATTGATATATGAAAGAAAGGGTTTATAAGCTCTAGCACTATGATAAACAGTGCTAAACAGAAGATCAGATGGGATAAACAGTGCTTAATCACAAGGGAGATGAACTGAAACAACTTATAGAAGACAACTTACAGAAGGCACAAATGTGTGAGGATAGATCCAACATTTTGAAGCCTCAACAGGTAGATGTGCTGGATACAAGTAAATCATCTGCCAACCTTCATATAAGCTCACTGCAAACAAGATTATACATGTTGAAGTCATTCGGAAAAGATCATACTGAAAAGGAACTTAATATAGGAAAGAATTGTCAAGAAATAGATCTTGGGCCTAACTCAACCTCAAAAGCTAACTCATAATGTGAGGATTACTCACTCTAACAAGAATTACAGCAACATATCCAGTATAATCCCACAAATGGAGTCAGAGAAAGGGTGACATATATGCAGTTGTTCCACCTGAAAGCATAGAGTAACTTTGTACGTGAAATGGTAAAGGTAGAGTGATTTTTCTGTTAAATTAGAGTAAGATTTGTCATGGCGAATATGTGGCACTGAAAATTTTGACACACTTTTGGTCTCATAGCAGGTATCATCTGCTGTGCTTCACGAGGACATTGTCAATCTTCGTGATTTCATAGAGAGGTTAATGATTGAAGAGGATCAAACTGTTCTTTACATGGATCAAATTGAAAAGCTGAAATTGGAGCTGACATTTTTGTCGGCATGTTTACAGCTTTGTTATTACATTTCAGATGGTTTTACTGCCTAAATGTCTTGCATATCATATGAGGTTCATGATCTGGTTCAGTCACTTTTTCATCAGAGTGGAGATAATATGCTGGTTAAATTAAAGGATCATGTCATTCATTGCCTCCTTGAAATTATCAAAAGTTTTATCATCTCGAATCAAGTGCCACCATGACTGACAATCAGTTAGTTGAAGTTTTGGACACTCTCCTTGTGAATCTCCATTATCTGCCCAAGGTTTGTGCTGAGCTGATTTTGCCATCAATGCTTCAATATGAGCTTCTTCGGAATGCATTTGGCTACTTAAGAGATTTCCGTGGTCTGAAAGTAAATGGATGCATAGAGTGTAAGACAATTGAATATGTCTTACCTCAGTTTCAACTTACGGCTGAGAGAGTAGGACACTTCTGTATTAGCCTTTTAAATTTTGCGCTTGATGAATCTGATGATGATGAACTTTATTATTTAATGAAGAAGGTAAATAAGAGACAGATGAAGAGGATGAAACAAATGACGATTGATTCTATGCTAGATAATTCCGGTTTCACTGGAGGTAATGCGCATATGTTCTACAAATTTGAAAACTTCAAAGTCAGCAGAAGTTGGACACTTTATTAAGCAGCTCCTAAAAGCCTCTCTAGACATTCTTAGAGAATATCTGATTCATCTACAACAGCACATGGTTAATGCTATAACTCCTATCACCCCAGCTCGAAATTATGGTCTATATTGTAGCCCGAATTGCGGGGCGTTACAACTAAACACTGCTCCATGACCCGGGACCTAAAGCCTAAGCTTTGATACCAACTTTGTCACATCCCTAAAACCTCATGGGCATGACTGGGTCCCGCTAACAACACTTGTCGGGAGAATCAATTCCCCATACTTCACAATGTCTATAGACGCTGAAATAAAAAAAATAAAAAATAAGCAACATCAAATGCATGAAATAACCATTATCACAAGGTAATTATCCAACAAGATATCACATAACGATTTATGAAAACAATGATAGTTTAGATAACAAATCTCTAACCCAAACCCCACACTAGATCATGGAGCATCTAAACAAGTTACATGAGTTTAGCGT
Source organism: Capsicum annuum (assembly GCF_002878395.1). Lineage (NCBI taxonomy): Eukaryota > Viridiplantae > Streptophyta > Magnoliopsida > Solanales > Solanaceae > Capsicum > Capsicum annuum. Next base: position 204,409,515 of record NC_061115.1, on the reverse strand, counting down.
TCGGGCATACAAGCCCAACGAAAAGAAATACAATCTAAAAATGGCTAAAGCTGGATGACAACCTCTACGAATAATGCAAAGGTTCACCTCAGCTACAGAATTCACAAGTAAAGACCGTCAGTCACATGTCTCTCTCTGCAACCGTATCTGCACATATGCAAGTAAGGAGTGAGCTATATGTAAATATAATCCAGTAAGATCCTCGACCCGCTACTTTAATACCCCTGGAATAAGTGTTAGAAAATAAAAGATACACAAATAATATATACATAATATCTCTCATAAGGTAATGTTAATAAGATCCAAAAGGAAGTTAAAAAATGTCACTCTGTATCTCAACTCAATCCACTCTCACGACTTGTCATAAACGGCGGTGAAGGTGATCGGTCTAGCACCCCGAAAAGTCCACGACAGCATATATAATACCCCAAAAGTCTACTACAGCAGCATGTACAAGCCCCTAACATATTACGGCAGCATAAGTAATGCCCCTAATATATTACGGCAACTATGTATGCACCTAGAAACTATAACGGCAGCGAAGAAAATATATTCAACGCCCCAACCTCACCTCACATTTCAACTCTAACTGATTCTCAATACACTTCACAAAATAAATATCCACAGCTTGTCAAAAGCCACATATTCTACCGAGTTCACGCTTGTCCCAACACATGGACTAGGCAGAAAAATATAATTTTTATAAAGCAAATTTGAAAAGCAAGCATCAAAGCTTAAAGTCTCACTTACCTTGCTAACGACAAATTATCCAACTTTGCAGTGTGTAGGACATCAACCAAATAACGATCAATATCAATCTAAACAAAATATTAAATAATAATATCAATTATACTTTTCGAGATCAATTCTCAATATCCCTACTATAACTATCCAAACATCTTATGTTTATCTCTTTCTTTCTTCTGTCACTCAAAAGCTGTACATCGGTACATTAAGGAGATTTGCCTAGTCATCTTTGTGCTACAAATTAAATTTAGCTTTAGAAAGTGAACAAATAAAGGAGGAAATTGTATTTATCTAGCAATAAAATGATTAAAAAATCTTAATCATCATCCATTAGGCCTACTAACCATCACTACAGGGTTGGTAACGACTATTACAATAATGTAGTGCTTAAAGTTTTGAAAATAGTTAAAAGAACGTCCTTTGAAGTGGAACATTGTGTTTTATCTTATCTCAAATACAATCAAACTTTGTGGTAGAACAATAAGGAAAAAGGTCAAAAAAAAATGTTTTTGAATTATCACAAAAGATTTAACAGTATTTTTATATTTAATTTACTATAAGTTCTGATTTTTCAATTCACATATAAGGAGGGGTATATATAGGAAGGATTCTGTTGCTGTGATGGTTAGTTCCTACCAACTCATGCTATTGAATACATGTAAATCTATAAAGAAGTAGAAGTCATTATCTTCTTTTTTTTAAGCCATAGTTAATAACACTTCTTAAACAAGAATCATCAACCTTTATGTGGAGTACACAATAACAATAAGATTTCATACCTAACTATGAACTTGCTACTATACGAGCTTTCTATCACCGCGCATGAACAACCAAAAACTCTCTTCAAAGCTATTTCTTTCCAGTTCAAAAGAAAAAGAGGGATTGAAAAATTTCTTTAGTTGCTTTCTGTTTTTTTTTCTTTCCTACGCAGCTTGCTGCTGCTCTCCAAAATAATAGGATTAGAAAAGCCCTAGTAGCAAACTTATAACGTTATTAGTTAAAACTGAAGAAGGATTTTGGCTTGTCCACTTTTAATTCCCTTAATTACCATTAATAATCAGTTATAATTACCAATTAACCCTTCATTAAAAGGAAATAATAAGCCGGCTATTACATTCTCCCTCACTTAAAATAACGTTCATCCTCGAAGGGGTTTAGAATCATACCTGAAGTGTTAAATAAGTGAGGATATCTAACTTGCATCTCCTCCTCGGACTCTCAAGTAGCTTCTTCGGTTGGATGATTACGCCATAATACCTTGACTAAAGCTATATTCTTCTTCCTCAACTGTCATACTTGCATATCAAGAATAGCTATCGGGCTTTCCTTATAAGTTAGATTCTCATCAAGCTCGACATCCTCTGGCTGAATCTTATGGCTATCATCACGAACATACCGTCTAAGCATAGACACGTGAAACACAGGATGAACTGTAGACAATCTCGGAGGTAAAACAAGCCTATACGCCACCAATCCAATTTGGTCCAAAATCTCATAAGGACCGATGTATCTAGGACTTAGCTTACTCTTCCGGCCAAACCTCATAACTCCCTTCATAGGAGAAACTTTCTGAAATACTTTTTCCCCCTTTTCAAACTCCAAGTCACGGACCCTCTTATCTGTATAGGACTTCTACCTGCTTTGTGATATCTTAAGTCGGTCTCGTATCACTGCAACCTTCTCCAATTCTTACTGAACTAAATATGGACCCAATAACTGCGCTTCACCGGGCTCAAACTAGCCAACTGGTGAATAACACTTGCGACCATATAGAGCCTCATATGGTGCCATTTGAATTCTCGACTGATAGCTATTATTATAAGCAAACTCTGCTAAAGGCAACTGGTCATCCTAATGACCACCAAAATCAATAGCACAAGCTCTAAGTATGTCCTCCAAGATCTGAATAACTCGTTCAAACTGTCCATTGATCTGCGGATGAAAAACTGTACTCAACTCAACTTGTGAACCCAATGTTTTCTAAAAAGATCTCTAGAACTCAATAGTGAATTGTGCACCTCGATCAGATATGATTGAGATAGGCGCACCATGAAGCCAAACTATCTCCTGAAGGTAAATTTCTACCAACTGCTTCGCGCTATAAGTAATCCGAACTGGTATGAAATAGGCAAATTTTGTAAGTCTATCCACTATTACCCAAACAGAATCGTGCTTCCTCAAAGTATTTGGCAACCCGACAACGAAATCCATCGTGATCCTTTCCCACTTCCACTCTAGAATAATCAATTTTTGCATCACTCCGCCAGGTTTTTTATGTCCATACCTAACCTGCTGACAATTTAAACAACTAGTCACATGTTTCAAAATATCAACTTTCATACCGTTCCACCAGTACAATCTACGCAGGTCTTGATACATTTTTGTAGCACCAGGGTGGATGGAATATCACGAGCTATGAGCCTTATCAAGAATTAGCTGCCTCACATCACCCACAATGGGAACACACAATCTTCTATGATGACGTAGCACACCTTTACCATCAATAGTAAAAGACTTAACACCGCTATTCAGCACTCGATTTTGAATCCCAACAAGGTAGGGATCATCATATTGACAAGTCTTAACTTGCCCAACTAAGGATGACTGAACCACCATAACTGCAAGTAATTTGTCAGGCATGGTATGATCAATTCGAACTCTATGATTGGCTAAAGACTGAATATCCATAACCAAAGGTCGCCTTTCGGCAACAAATCAGGACCAGCTGCCCATAGACTTTCTACTCAAAGCGTCTGCTACTATATTAGGCTTCCCAGGATGGTACAAGATAGTGAGATCATAATCTTTAAGTAACTCTTACCACCATCGTTGTCTCAAATTCAGATCTCTTTGCTTGAATAAGTACTGCTGACTCTTGTGATCAGTATAGATTTCACACGGCTCACCATAAAGATAATGACGCCAGATCTTGAGTGCAAATACGACCGCGACCAATTCCAAGTTGTGAGTCAGATAATTTTTCTCATGGACCTTTAGCTGTCTATAAGCATATGCCACCACTTTACCATTCTGCATTAAAACACAACCCAACCCAATTTAAGATGCATCACAATAAATAGTGAAACCACCCTCTGCCATAGGTAAGGTCAAAACTGGAGCCAAAATCAATGTCGTCTTTAATTTCCAAAAACTTTCTTCACATTCACCCAACCATTGAAAAATGGCACCCTTTTGAGTTAAGCGCATCAATGGAGTAGCTACCTTTGAGAAGCCCTATACAAACCTCCTATAATAATTAGCTAAACCCAAGAAGCTACGTATCTCTGTAACAGTACTAGGCCGAGGCTAATATCGGACTGGTTCAATCTTCTTTGGATCAATATGAATCCCATCTCTTGATACCATATGCCCCAAAAAGAAAACCGTGCCCAACTAAAACTCACACTTTGAGAACTTGGCATACGGCTTGTGTTCTCTAAGTGTCTGCAGTACAACTCTCAAGTGTTGTTCATGTTCTACCTCACTCCGCGAGTAAATCAAATATCATCAATGAACACAATAACAAATTGATCTAAATGCAGCTTGAATACCTTGTTCATGAGGTCCATAAATGTTGCAGGTGCATTAGTCAGTCCAAAATACATCACTAAAAATTCAAAATATCCATACCTGGTCCGAAAAGTCGTCTTAGTGATATCTTCAGCCTTGACTCTCAGCTGATGATAACCTGATCTCAAGTCAATCTTAAAAAAAGTGGGTATCACCCTATAACTAATCGAATAGATCATCAATTCAAGGTAAGGGATACTTATTCTTAATTTTCACCTTATTTAACTGCCTATAGTCAATGCACATTCTTATTGTGCCATCTTTCTTTTTCACAAATAACATAGGTGCACCCCAAGGTGACACACTAGGCTTGATGAATCCCTTATCAAGCAATTCTTGAAGTTGAACCTTCAATTCCCTCAACTCAGTAGGGGCCATACGGTACAGTGGAATAGAGATAGGTTGAGTCCCTGGCACTAAATCAATGCCGAACTCAATTTCTCTCATCGGAGGTAACCCGAGAAAATCATCTGGAAACACATCAATAAACTCCTAAATAATGGGAACATTATTTATAGAAACTTCCTCTGCTCGAGTTTCATAAACGGTAGCGATAAAACCCAAACACCCACAATTTATCATTCGGCGGGCTTTTACATAGAATATATCTTTCCCTGAGTCACAGGAGTCATACCTTTCCACACAAAAGGTGTAAAACGTATAAGCTTACATAACAATCAACCAAAGAGTAACATGACGCCAACCAATTCATACCCATAATCACATCAAAATCAGTCATTGGAAACACAAGTAGATCAACTATGGTGTCCTTACCCTGAACAGATATCATACAATCTCTATAAACTCTATCAACTGATAAGGTCTCCCCTACTGGGGTCGTAATGATATCTGGCTCAATAAGAGTCTCAATCCTTCTCTTTAAGAATAAAGCAAAAGATGGGGGCACATACAAATACGTAGAACCGGGATCAATAAGAGAATAAGCCTCATGAGAGTTTACAGTGATAATATATGTAACCACTGCATTAGATGCCTCAATGTCTTATCTAGCCATAGTAAAAAAATCTCGGTGGTCCATCTGCTTCCTGCGTACCCTGAGTACCTTGTCGACCCTATCTACGAGCACCCTATGGAGTGTTCCTAGCTGGTTGGGTATGAGCATGAGTTCCTGCAAAATCTCTCTGTATCTGAGCAGTAGTTTGACTAGAACCAGAATTTTCCTTAGGTCAAAACTTGGCAATATGCCCTCTTTCACCACAAGTATAACAAGGAACGCCAACTCCAAAACAACATCCACTATGATTCCTGCCACAATTAGAACATTTCAAACGCTTCCCAGACTAAAAGAAGCTGCTACCATTCCTCTATGTCTATTGTTGCTGCCCTTGTCTAGCTAGATAACTATTTCTTGAAGATTGGGCCACTGAATCTGACTACTAGGCCTAGATTGTCCATGATCAAAACCACTCTTGCTCCCAAACGTAGCACCACTAAACCCACCTGAGTTACGCGTCTTTTTGTTTTCTCTATTAATCCTTTCCATATCATAATAGGACTCAGAATGGATAGCAATGTCAAACACCTCAGAATAGGATCCATTACGCATATTACGTATCACTGGACCACGATAATGAGCCTCAAGTCCATCCACAAATCGTCTTACTTTCTCCCTCTGATCTGCAACTAAAGATGGAACATACCTGGACAACTCAGTAAACTTAGCTTCGTACTCAGTGACTGTCATAGATCCTTGTCGTAACTCATTAAACTGATGTCTCATATCGTCTGGTTTGCTCAAGGGAGCAAATCTGTCCAAGAACATAACCAAAAACTTTGACCAAGTGATTGGTGGTAGTCCTTCTTGTCTGCCCCTCAAAACAGAAGTTCACCAAGCCTCGAGCGACCCCGAGTATAGAAAAGTGGTAAATTCTACATCATGAGTCTCCTTCAGTCCCAAGGTAGTCAGTATCTTCTCGCAACGATCTAAAAACTTTTGAGGCTCAATAGAAGATGGTGTAACATCAAACTCCAGTGGCTTAAGATCCATGAAATTCTTCAGATCCTTCGGTTGTCCTCCAGTTGCAACCAAATGATCAACTGATAGAGGTGCTTGAGAGGTTGCAACATTCGACTGAACTTGTTCTTGCGTCTGCGAAGTAGTCTAAGGAGCTGGGATTCGACCCTGACTAGGCACCAATGCCTCAAGTACATTCAACATTTTTACCACTACGTCTGTGGGCAATGTAACAGTAGGTGGAATAACTGGAACTGCAGCTAGAGTATCTCGATCAACCTGGTCCTACGCTTACTGAGAAGCCACAACTTGGGGTTGGCCCTCATTCCCAACTCCAGACTGAGCATCTATCTGGATCCTTGTTCGAGGCCTAGTTGGATGAGACCCAACTCGACCACCCTACATGTAGGATATTGTCCAGCACCACGTCCAGCAAGTGCATTAGATCGACTAGCGGAGGAAGAACCACGTCTCTTAACCATCTGCGAAACAATATTTAAAGGTTAGAATTAATTCAATTCAACGCACGAATAATGAATAAAAAAAGAAAACTTCCTAGATATTCGTAGCCTCAAGTTCATAAGTACGGGCACCTACATACCCATGAACAAGAATCTACTAATGTCATGACCCGAACCAGGGCCTGGCCATGATGAGCATTTCGAACCATTGAGGCCCAAAACACCCCTATCTGTCTGGTAATCATGCACCTAATTCATATGATCAAAGTAATGCGGAAGAAACACAATATAATGGAAACATGGTCAAGAATCATATGAAAATAATAATGGAGAATAACGTCCCACAATCTCAATCAACATCTCGAAAATCGTCTGCAAAATCTCTACTATATGAATGAAATAAGTAACTATCTGAAAAATGGGACAAGGCCCCCAGCAGACCCAAAACTAATATAAGATAAAAAGACTGTAGGACATAAGACCTTCTGAAACATAGAAGGCTCACCACTTGTCTCTGCAACTCTGTCTGAACGATCTACTAGTTCTCTTGACCCCTAGACTGGGCCTCTGAACCTGAGAGGTTGGAGAGGGGAGGGGCTCAGGAAAAAAGTACTGGCACGCAGAGATATCAAAACAAAACATAATATTTTTACAAAGTATAGTTGAGAGCCATTATAAAGCAATTT
>NC_061115.1:204398312-204399076 GCF_002878395.1 Capsicum annuum | reverse complement strand
ATTTGAAAGCACATGGGTGTAATGCAATAGTTTTTCTCAACAGTAATGAAATGCAACTGAGCTAGGTGGAATACCCTACATAACTTACACCAACTGTCAAACCTCGGTTTCCACCGAGATTAGAGTATAAGTGAGAGATAGACACCTAAGACCGCACAGCATGGTGGCTCGACCCAATGATAGTGTCCAAGATCACTTGGCTCGGGCTCCTACCTATAGTCCCAATTTGGGAATGACATGAAGTCAAGTACACAGATCGCTTAGCCTGGTACCAATATTCCATGTCGGCAAACACGTTATTCTAGCGATGATCCCTTGTGTCTCAAACGCCGTCTTCGAGCATCCACCTTTCTTATGTAAAATCAATGCATTCAAATTTCATTTAATTTTTCAATCACATATCGTATTTTTAAAGGGTATCGTCATACCCGACTTGTAAGTCATCAATGTCACATCCACATATGCATAATCATGTAAAAACCAAGGTGCTTCATCATTTACAAGTGGTGAACAATATTTATTTCAAATTCGTGCTCTTTTTTGTTGATCACAATATAATATGGAATATCAAAACATTATCATAGAAATTTGAAAACAATTTATCATTCATATTTATCAACTTCCATGGAAAATGTCAAATCACATATGCATGGTTTCAACCATTGAAGTACATAGGCAAACAATTCCCATGACATAAAGAAAATGACTTAGAAATCATATTGAAAGCAAGATATTAGCATTTGATTGAAAACCCCCACTTAAAA
>NC_061115.1:204395220-204398212 GCF_002878395.1 Capsicum annuum | reverse complement strand
ATTTGAAAACAATTTATCATTCATATTTATCAACTTCCATGGAAAATGTCAAATCACATATGCATGGTTTCAACCATTGAAGTACATAGGCAAACAATTCCCATGACATAAAGAAAATGACTTAGAAATCATATTGAAAGCAAGATATTAGCATTTGATTGAAAACCCCCATTTTAAAAGCATCCATGTTCATAAAACTACACCCATGAGATTTTAGGATAACCCCACGTACCTCTATTTCCAAGGATAATAGATGTTTCTTGAAGCTTGTGGATTGGTTATTCCGAATATGTAATTGTCTTTGAAAACCTACGGTCAAATCTTGAACTATTTGGGTTTTTATTTTTGAAACCCTGAGGAGAATCTTAAGCACTTTTGATGAAAGAATATTTATTTTGGGGTCCTTGGAACTAAATCTCGTGTTTTAGGGCTAAGTAAGGATGGAAAAGGATCACTTTGTCCTCAACACGGAGTGTTTAAATCACTAGAATTCCTTTCATAGGCGTCGCCCATCCCATCGCCTATGTTCACATAGGCGCCGCCTAGGCTATCGCCTATGTTCACATAGGCACCGCCTAGGCTATCGCCCATGCTTTCCAGTGGCCATGGGCGATGGGTTAGGCGTCGCTTATCACTTTGAAAGGTCATAACTTCTCGCTCGGGTGTCGGATTTTAGCCAAATTATTATCGTTGGAAATCTAACTCGAATACCTATCATTTGACACATAGTAGGTTCCCTAATTCGACATATACAGAGAGTCATGGTTGTAGGAAACTAACACACTTTACAACGTCTACTAAAACTTAGTCGATCAAAATAGTTTCGACTCGTCCTGAGTTGTAGGACCTCTATGGTCTAAATTCAAGCTTGAGTGGATTTCACATGCTACACGATAATTAACATGCCGTATTGCCGTAGGATTTTATGGCTTCGGGATTAACAACACATCGAAATTATGGTCTATATTGTAGCTCGAATTACGGGGCGTTACAACTAAACACTGCTCCATGACCCGGGACCTAAAGCCTAAGCTTTGATACCAACTTTGTCACATCCCAAAACCTCATGGGCGTGACTGGGTCTCGCTAAAAACACTTGTCGGGAGAATCAATTTCCCATACATTCACAATGTCTATAGACGCTGAAATAAAAAAAAATAAGCAATACCAAATGCATGAAATAACCATTATCACAAGGTAATTATCCAATAAGATATCACATAACAATTTACGAAAATAACGATAGTTTAGATAAAAAATCTCTAAACCAAACCCTACACTAGATCATGGAGCATCTAAACAAGTTACATGAGTTTAGCGTTCGGGCATATAAGCCCAACGAAAAGAAATACAACCTAAAAATAGCTAAAGTTGGATGAAAACCTCTATGAATAATTCAAAGGTTCACCTCAACTACAAAATCCACAAGTAAAGACCCGCCAGCCACAAGTCTCTCTCTCCACAACCGTATCTGCAGATATGCAAGTAAGGAGTGAGCTCTATGTAAATATAACCCAGTAAGATCATCGGCCCGCTACTTTAATACCCCTGGAACAAGTGTTAGAAAATATAAGATACACAAATAATATGTACATAATATCTCTCAAAAGGTAATGTTAATAAGATCCAAAAAAAAGTTCAAAAATGTCACTCTATATCTCGACTCAATCCACTCTCACGACTTATCATAAACGACAATGAAGGTGATCAGCCTAGCACCCCAACAAGTCCACAAAAGCATATATAATGTCTCAAAAGTCTACTACAGCAGCATGTACAAGCCCTTAACATATTACGGCAGGATAAGTAATGCCCCTAACATATTACGGAAGGTATGTATGCCCCTAGAGACTATAACGGCAGTGAAGAAAATATCATTCAACACCCTAACCTCCCCTCACACTTCACCTCTAACTAATTCTCAATACACTTCACAAAATAAATATCCACACTTGTCAAAAGCCACATATTCTACCGAGTTCACGCTTGTCCCAACACATGGACTAGGCAGAAAAATATAATTTTTATAAAGAAATTTTGAAGAGCAAGCATCAAAGCTTAAAGTCTCACTTACCTTGCTAACGAAAAATCATCCAACTTTGCAGTTTGTAGGAAATCAACCAAATAACGATCAATATCAATCTAAATAAAATATTAAATAATAATATCAATTATACTTTCCGAGATCAATTCTCAATATCCCTACTATATCTATCCAAACATCTAATGTTTATCTCTTTCTTCTGTCACTCAAAAGCTGTACATTGGTACATTAAGGAGATTTGCCTAGTCATCTTCATGCTACAAATTAACTTTATCTTTATAAAGTGAACAAATTAAGGAGAAAATTATATTTATCTAGTAATAAAATGATTAAACAATCTTAATCATCATCCATTAGGCCTACTAACCATCACTACAGGGTTGGTAACGACTATTACAATAATGTAGTGCTTAAAGTTTTGAAAATAGTCAAAAGAACATTTTGGCAGTCCTTTGAAGTGGAACATTGTGTTTTATCTTATGTCAAATACAATCAAACTTTATGGTAAAACAATAAGGAAAAAGGTCAAAAAAAATGTTTTTGAATTATCACAAAAGATTTAACAGTATTTTTATATTTAATTTACTATAAGTTCTGATTTTTCAATTCACATATAAGGAGGGGTATATATAGGAAGGATTCTGTTGCTGTGATGGTTAGTTCCTACCAACTCATGCTATTGAATACATGTAAATCTATAAAGAAGTAGAAGTCATTATCTTCTTTTTTTTAAGCCATAGTTAATAACACTTCTTAAACAAGAATCATCAACCTTTATGTGGAGTACACAATAACAATAAGATTTCATACCTAACTATGAACTTGCTACTATACGAGCTTTCTATCACCGCGCATGAACAACCAAAAACTCTCTTCAAAGCTATTTCTTTCCAGTTCAAAAGAAAAAGAGGGATTGAAAAATTTCTTTAGTTGCTTTCTGTTTTTTTT
>NC_061115.1:204363096-204392220 GCF_002878395.1 Capsicum annuum | reverse complement strand
GAAAAAGAGGGATTGAAAAATTTCTTTAGTTGCTTTCTGTTTTTTTTCTTTCCTACGCAGCTTGCTGCTGCTCTCCAAAATAATAGGATTAGAAAAGAGTTAGTAGCAAACTTATAACGTTATTAGTTAAAACTGAAGAAGGCTTTTGGCTTGCCCACTTTTAATTCCCTTAATTACCATTAATAATCAGTTATAATTACCAATTAACCCATCATTAAAAGGAAATAGTATGCTGGATATTACAGAAATATTCATGTATGATAGAGGTCCTATTGATTATTCTTTATGATGTGCCCAAGGAAGTAATTCTTCATGACAAATACTTTTTCTCATGGCACATGTTGGAGTACTTACCAAGGAAATATTTGTTCTTGTTCGCAACTTGGAATACAATATTAAGGAAACAAATGGTGCAAGTCTAAACTTGCTGAAAGATTTTAATGTCCTGAAGGACGATCGCAAAAATGTTTTCTTGAAAGCCCCTACAGACTTATCACAGCTCTGCCTCCCCATGAGTGATGACCGCTCTTCACGAATCTTCTTCTCAGAAACTTAAATGATTTGCTCAATTCCAATGCTTATTCAGTTGTTTTGATAAAAGAAGAAATTGATTAGGTGAAAGAAGATCTAGAACTCATAAGATCGTTCTTTGGGAAAGTTGAGCAAGAGTTGAATAGAGATCTCTGGGCTCGTGTTCTAGATGTGGTATATGCGGCGAAATATGCCATTAACTTAATTCTTTCTTGAGATCGTGGGCTCTTGCAGCTTATCTTCTTACTTCCTGATATTGTAGAAAAGATCAAGCTTGTCAAAAAAGAGGTACAAGAGAAGATCTCCAACAACACGAGTGTCATTTTTGCAAACTCTCTTAACAAGCCAGTTGAAAACAAGTTATCAATAGCTGGTAAAATAATTGTAAGTTTTAAGGAAGACACAGAGTGGATAATTAGGAAGCTCACCGGTGGACCAGATAAGATAGATGTTATTTTATAGTCGGCATGCCAGGTCTTGGAAAACTACTTTGGCTTGCAGAGTTTATAATGATAAATCTGTTGTTTGTCATTTTGACATTCGTGCTTGGTGCACAGTCGACCAGGAACATAATAATAAAAAGTCATTGCAGAAAATTTTCGATCAAGTTATTGGTTTGAAAGAAAGATTCGATGAGGATGACATAGACGATGATGTTGCTGATAAGTTACGAAAAGAACTGTTTGGAAAGAGGTACCCTATTGTCTTAGATGACATGCAGGATACTGCAACATGGCATAAATTAACGGACCATTATGTATCATTCCATTAGAAAAAAATAGAGTTATTTTAACAAGTTGAAATAAGGAAGTGGCTTTGCATGAAAAATGCTACAGTGATCCTCTTGATCTTCGATTCTGAAGACCAGAAGAAAGTTGGGAGTTATTAGAGAAAAGGGTATTTGGAGTAGAATGCTTCCCTGATCAACTAAAGGATGTTGGAGAAAAAATAGCCCAAAAGTGTGGTAGGCTCCCTTTGGTTCTTGATTTGATCGGTAGAGTCATTTCAAGGAAGAAAAAAAAAGGCTTTGTGGCTTGAAGTTCTCAATAATTTAAGTTCTTTTTATTTCTAAGGATGAAAAGGAAGTTATGAAGGTTAAATAATTAAGCTATGACCATTTATCAGATCACCTAAAGCGATGCTTTCTGTACCTTGCAAGTTATCTAGAGGACAAAGATATTGATATCTCTTCATTGATACATTTATGGAGTGATGAAGGACTTATGGAACTAACTGATTTGAAGAGTATGGACAAAGTAATGGCGGTTTATATGGATGAATTAATTGTTAGTAGCTTGGTAATAGTGAGGGGTGGTAGGAAACAGAGATGCCAAATTCATGATCTTGTGCATGATTTTTGTTTGATAAAATCTAAAAGCAAAAAGTTATTTGACTTGACGAGTTCAATTATTCTGTCTTTCTCCTCTTCTTCAGATCTGATGCTGTGTATACAGACCATTATTATTGATGAGGACCCTCCATCAGATGATTCTTCCTTATTCAGTCTAGAAAAGAGAAATTCTTATGTTAAACAACACCTTCCCTCTTTGTAACATGAATATCAGGATCGTACTTTGAGGCTTCTCCACATCTGCCACCTGAGACACCTGAGGCTTGTTAAAAGGTTGGCTCTGTGGGGTATAATTTTGCAAGATATTATGCTGAATAAAATAGTCGTGCTTGTTTATTTGAGGTGCTTAAGAATTGCGATGCAGACCGAAGCTCTTTGTTTCAACATGTATATGATTCTATAATACAATTACTGCATCACTGCATATGTGTATAAAAATGTACAGAGTTATTGTTCCATTAGAGAGTTAGTTGGTTGGTTGGTTGTTGAGTTAGTTAAAGAAGTTGTTAGGTGAGTGGTCAAGTGGTTAGTCGGCTATGCTGAGCTGTCAATGAGCTGGAGAGAAGCTCACACAGCTCAACACTCTATTTATAAATAAGAGCAACAACAATGTAAAATGAATGGATCAATAAAATTCAGTTTCTCCTGTACATTTTCCTCTATTGATCATGAATGATCTAGCTATTGTACTTGAATTTCACATGGAATCAGAGCTAGGTGCTCAGTACTGAAGAAAATTCAGTTCACTTCTCATTCCATTATCTGTAAATTTTGAAGAATTTGTGTGGTCTCTATTATCGCCTTCTTCTTCTTCACGATTGCAATCCATTGTTGATTCAGTCTATTCAGCCATGGCAACTAAGATTGATCAAAGTGATCCACTTTTTAATGGTACTTCGGATAGCTCTAATGTTGTACTCATTCTCATCAAACTCACTAGTTCAAAAAGCTACAACTTGTGGATTCGTTCAATAGAAATTGCATTTTTAGGCAAGAGGAAGTTTGGTTTTATCACTGTATTTTGGAACAAGGATTTGTACAGGGAGGAATTTCATGATCAATGGGAGACATGTAATACGATTGTGTTATCCTGGATTATGAACACAGCCAGTGAGAGTTTGCTATCTGGCATTATTTATGCTATAAATGCTTGTGCAATCTAGGAGGATCTAAAAGAGCGATTTGACAAAGTGAATGGTATGTGTATCTATCAATTGCACCGTGAAATCAATATGATATCTTAAGGTACGAATTTAATTTCAATTTATTTCACCAAATTGAAAAGTTTGTGGAGTGAGTATGATGTGTTGGTTCCTAATCTTAGTTATGATTGCCCTAAGTCTAAAGAATACTCAGATCATATGTGTCAATTGAGACTCTTACAGCTTTTGCGTGGCTTAAATGAGTCTTATGATCAAGCTTGAAGATAGATCTTGCTCAAGGGATTCACTCCTACTATCAATCAGGCTTATGCCATGCTTGTTGAGGATCAGATATAGCATTCCTCTAGTATGCTTGTTGTGAATGATAGATCAGAACCACTAACCATGCAAGTGAATCGAAATTATGGTTCTTATGGTTATGGAAAAGGAAGTACCAACTACAAGGGCAGAATGTGTGATTATTGTCACCTATCAGGTCATACCAAAGAAAGTTGTTATAAACTGATTGGCTATCCTAATGATTGGAAGAACAAAAAGAAATAAAGGTATATTGCTGCTAATCCCAGGCCATATGGTAGTGGTAACAGCTATTCCTCATATGGTATTGACAACAACCATTCCAGCATAGCTAGTAAGCCATCTCAAACAGCCAATATGGTAATAGGATAAGTTGATGTTACTGGTTCAAGTCATGATCTGGGACCTGCACTACGGGTAAAGGATCATACATTCATAGATGAAGAATACACTCAAATTATAATCATGCTAGAAAAGGACACCAAGGATATGAAACAAGTCAATATGACAGGTATAACCACTTATTTTCTGTCTAAAACTTGTTCTGACAATTGGATTGTGGACTCAGGGGCTACACATCATGTGTCTTCATATAAACATATGTTTAGCAATAATACAAACCTAATATCAAATTAGAAGGTACACCTTCCTACTGGTGATGAAGTAAATATTTCTCATATTGGGGAGGCTTATGTGTTTGCAGATGGTATGATCAAGGATGTCCTTTTTTTCCAGACTTCAGACTTAATCTACTGTCTGTTGCTACGTTAACCAAGGAACTCTACTGTTATATTTCCTTCTATCCTGATTTTTGTGTCTTTCAGGTCCTCTTCAGTAGCAAGGTGAATGAGATTAGTAGACATGGGGGTGGCCTTTATGTCCTTAGAGGAGAATGGAAAGATAACACTGGCCCTGCAGTACTAAAGCACAACAAGATCATTGTAGAAGTTTCTGTTCTACGTTGCACATTATGGTACAAAAGACTTGGACATCCAGCCTCACAGTTTCTGAGATCATTAGACCTTTTGAAGAATCATAATGATGTAGATAAGCTGAATAAATGTATAGTATGCCCACTAGCTAAGAAAATAAGGTTATCATTCCCTCATAGTACTTCAAAATTTTCAACCTATTTTGAGCTTGTACACATGGATCTTTGGGGACCTTATAAAACTTCTACTTTTGATAATAAGTACTATTTTCTAACTATGGTTGATGATTACAGTAGATACACTTGGGTACATCTATTACAACTGAAATCTGAAACCATAGTGGCTATTAAGACCTTCATATCTATGATCAAAACATAGTTTGGAGTATTAATCAAGACCATAAGGTCTGACAATAGGATTGAGTTTATCAGTTCTCAATTTCATGCATTGTTCTAATCTTTGGGTATTTTGTATAAAACTAGCTATCCTCACACTCCATAACAAAATGGAGTTATAGAGAGGAAGCACGGACAGATACTAAACATAGCTAGAGCTCTCAAAATTTTAGTCACATTGGCCAGTTAACTGGGGATTATATGTGAAGGTTGCAGTATAAATTATGAATAGGTTACCATCCCTAGTTTTAAATGGTAGAAGTCCTTTCTATTTTTTATTTTCCAAGGAACCCAAGCTATCTCATTTAAGAGTAATTGGTTATCTATGCTATGTCACAGTGGTTCCTAAAAGTGATAAGTTTTTTGAAAGGGCAAAACATGTTGTATTAGTAGGTTATTTAGAGTCTCAAAAGGGGTACTTTCTTCTGGACTTGCAATCCAAAAAGTTTCTTGTTAGTAGATATGCTGTGTTCCAAGAAGACACATTCCCATTTGATCTATCACAAAAGGTTTATAGCATGCAACAGCTTCCAAAGCTGGTGAGGACATCAATGATTTGTTAGTCTCCTTAGATGATGATGATGATGATGATATTCTTGGTGAGGTCCCTGGTGAGCATAATCCCATTGAAGATGAGGTTCTTGCAGATACTACTGCGCCTAATCTTGATTTACCTGACATAAATAATAGAGCAGATAGTCCAGCTGATCCCACCTTGACTCAAGCTTCTCCCAGCAGGCCTGCCAGAGTTGTTGACTACCTGTGTGGATGCATGATTATGTTGATACATCCAAGAGCCATAGATGTAAACATCCCTTAGCCAACAACTTGTCTTACAAAAAACAAGATCTACTTATCAATGCTACTTGTCAAGGTTCTCTAATTTGACTGAACCCCAACACTTTAAGCAAGATGTAAATGATGACAGATAGGTGGAAGTTATGAAGTTGGAAATCCAAGCATTAAAGGCTAACAATACATGGACTATTGTTGATTTGCCTAAAGGCAAAAACATTATGGGTTCCAAGTGGATATACAAAATCAAGTATCTTGTAAGTGGGGAGGTGGAAAGGTTTAAAGCAAGATTAGTGGCCAAGAGATATAGCCAGCAAGGAGGGCTAGATTATCCTGAAATATATTCTCCCGTTGCTAAAATGGTGACAGTTAGGTGTGTAATTGTTGTAGCAGTATCTAGAGGCTGGACTCTTCATCAGATAGATGTCTATAATGCATTCTTACAAGGTGATCTTGAACAGAAAGTATATATGGAGCTACCAGAAAGTTTCAGAAGATAGGGGGAGCATAAATTTTGCAGTCTACTAAAATCCCTGTATGGTCTCAAGAAAGCTTCCAGACAATGGAACCTCAAACTAACTAATGCTTTACTTGATGTTGGTTTCACACAAAATGCACATGACTATTCTCTATTCACTATACATAAAGGTGTTAATCTAGTGACAATTCTAGTATATGTTGATGAGTTACTCATCACTGGAAGTAGCAGTACTTTGATTAATGCAACCAAAGATAAGCTACATAAACAGTTCAGAATGAAGGACTTGGGTGATCACAAGTACTTCTTAGATATTGAGGTCCTCAGGTCAGCTTCTGGGTGATATTAAATCAATGAAAGTACATCCTTGAGTTAATTTCAGACACAGGTCTTAGTGGTTCTAAGCCTGCCCTTGCCCTCACCCCTTTGGAATCTAATCTCAGATTGACAACACTTGAATATAATCAATCCACAGGTGTATAAGGAGATGATTTATTGTCTGATGCTTCTTCTTATCAAAGACTAATAGGCAAGCTCATGTATGCTACCATCATAAGAACTGATATCAGTTTTGCTGTCCAAACTCTCAGCCAATTCATGCAACATCCTAAGCAATCACATTGAGAGGTTGTTATTAGAGGAGTAAGGTACCTCAAAGGTTTATTTGGTCAAGGTATTTGGTTGAAAGCTGATCCTTCTACCACTCTTCATTGTTGGTGTGACTCAGATTAGGTTGCATGTCCTAATAATAGATGTTCAGTCACTAGATATGCTATTTATTTTGGTGGCTCATTTATCTCTTAGAAGTCCAAGAAACAACACACTGTGTACAGAAGTTCTACGGAAGCTGAATATAGAAGCATGGCTTTTGCAGTTGCAGAGGACTCTTGGCTAGTTGGATTGTTCCAGGAACTCAATAATCCTATTACCTTGCCTATTTTAGTGTTTAGTGACAACAATTCAGCTATACAATTAGCCAATAACCCTGTGCTTCATAAGAGGACAAAACCCATTGAGATAGATTGATATTTCATTAGGGATAAGATCAAGAATGGCTTGATACATGCTATATATGTTAACACTCATGATCAGGTTGTTGACCTCTTCACCAAGGTTTAAGTCAATCTCAACATGCACACTTATTAGGCAAGCTTGGTATGCTTAACATAATGCACCTTGCAGATTGAGGGGAAGTGTTTCAACATATATATGATTCCACAATGTAATTACTACATCACTGCATTTGTGTATGCAAATGTACAGAGTTACTATTCCATTAGAGAGTTAGTTGGTTGGTTATTTGTTGAGTTAGTTAAAGAGTTAGTTAGTTGAAGAAGTTTTTAGGCAAGCCGTTAGTCGGCTATGTAGCTGGAGAGAAGCTCACACAGCTCAATACTTTGTTTATAAATAAGAGCAACAAAAATGTAAAATGGATGGATCAATAAAATTCAGCTTCTCCTTTACATTTTCCTCTATTGGTCATAAATGATCTAGCTATTGTACTTAATTTCACACTCTCCCTCCATCATTTTCAAATCTTTGCAATCTATAAACTCTGGATGTGCGTAACAGTGAATCAAACCTGGTATTATCCCCTACTATTCGGAGTCTTGAAAAGCTACGATATGTGAACGTCTTTGATTGTTCTGTCTTTGATTCAGACATTAACAAACCAGCAAAGTTAGAGAAACTGATATTATTAAAGTGTCTTGAGCTTTCTTATTCGGTAAACTCAAAGGTTATTTGCAAATGGTCTCCCAATCTTCGAACCCTTGAATTCTTCATGTTTTGTTCGGCAGAAGAGCACATTTTTTTCCAAGTTTGAATGTCCTTAATAAACTTGAAAGAGTTAACACAGGATTATGTTGCAGTGGACATAAATATGCACATCAGTTTGATTTTCACTTGTCTTCGAGCTTGAAAGAAGTGGTGTTGGATGGGTTCGACCTGACATCTGGTGAACTGTTAAGAATTGGGAGATCACTACCCAACCTTCAAACGCTGGAACTACATAGCATAATCATCCAGGGTGGAAAAGAATCGAAAATGGAATAAGTTACCTTCTAGAATCTCAAATCTCTAGGACTGGATACGGTGTCTTCTTCTGAATGGCAGGCTACTTTAGATGAATCATTTCCCATGCTCGAGGAAAATAGTAATATCCGATTGTACTGAGCTTATAGAGATCCCAGAGAGTTTTGGAGATATTGCTTCATTAAAGTCCATCGTTGTGTGGGAAATCCCACTGGTTGAAGAGTCAACATTCAAGATTAAGGAATATGTCGAAGAAATGACCGGAGAAGACAAGCTTGATGTAAAGTTTGGGTAATTAGAAATGCAATATTGTAGTGAGCTTATAGAGATTTCAGAGAGTTTTGGGGAAATTGCTTTATTAAAGTCCATCGTAGAGGGGGGAAGCTGTTAGCTTAAAAAGTCGGCACTCAAGATTAAGAAATATGTTGAAGAAATGATTGAAGAAGACAAGCTAAAGGTACACTTTTTTGTTTATTAGAATGTATGCTTGCCTTTGGACGAAAAATCACAGTTAGGCAATTTTTATAAAATTGTACTATTACTTAAGGATCCAGCTCCTTTATATTTTCATTCTCTCCATTTTTTTTCAAGTTTTAGCTTGGATGAAAGCCACATGTCCTAATTTAAAATTAGTGGTTGGAATTTAATTTACTGAAAAAATGTCTTAACCATAATTTGAATAATTAATTACTTTTGTATATTTGTCTACAAAATAGTTTTACAATCCTACAATTCTAAATCTACATTATATCTTTTCTAATTTTTTTTTTTTAATTCTTGCCTTGAGTCAATTTTGGTTGTTCATAAAATATTTTTACTTCTTTCCTTTTTTTTCTTTTCATAATATAGATTAAAAACTTTATTTTTCTAATCAGGACGTCACGGATTTAAGTCTTGGAGTAACTGGTAAAGTTGCTATTATGTGACCAAGAGGTCATGGGTTCAAAACTTAGAAACAGCCTCTAGCACAAATGCAAGGTAAGGCTGCGTACGATACACCCTTGTGGTGGAGCCCTTCCCCCGACACCGCGCATAGCGATAACTTTAGTGCACCGGACTGCCCTTGTTTTTTTAATTATTATTTTTCTAATTGAATATTCGAGTCAAACTTTCAACTTCCGTGATATAATAGTTCAACTCTTGGGAGTAACAAATTTGGACCCGTTTGGCTACATAAATTTTTCATTTTGTGTTTGAATTTTTTTTCACTTTATTTGAAAATTAGTGTTTGAGCAAGAAAATTTCAAGTAAAATTTGAAGTTATATTGGAAATTTGAAAAACAACCAAAATCTTATTTTTATTTCAAAAAATAAACTCATTTAAATTATATTTCATGTTTAAGTCATATTTCATGTTTTTTTTTTAGAAAAATATATTTAAATTCTAAATTTATTTTGCTCCTAAAATTAAAATTATGTCAGATTCACGCTTTTAAATTCTTTATTTGGCAACTATTATTTTGTGAATTTCTTTCATTTGTGTCTATCTTTTTTTTTTTTTTTGGTAATATTTGTGTCTATCTTTAAATGTGAGCAGATCCTTGCCATAGAAGGAGATATTGGGACACAATGCACGATTGAAAAAAGGCAAGAAAAGAGAAGTTTGTATATAGGAAAGATATAAATATTTTGGGATTCTATAAATGCTTTGGAATAAATATATCAAAGTAATTAATTATTCTAATCATGGTTAGAGTTTTGTTGTAATTACTTAGATATATAATTTGATGTTATGAATTAGGAACTTTAATTCTTCTTAAACTAACTGAATTGTAGATCAATGAGTGATATATACATATTTTATAAATAAATTTATATGATAAATATAAGTCTTAAGTCAAAGTTAATGAGTTCGGATGAACTCGTAAGCGTGGGATCAGAGGAGAAGCTAAATTGTTGTCTAAGGGTTCGGCTCCGATCTCATAGCTTTGGTTTAGACTTTATATTGTCTTAAAAATCTATTCAATGTGTACAAATAATTAATTTACTACTTAGTTACTTTAATGGATTAGCGTTTAAAATTCATAAGCTTCAAATCCCGATTCCTCCTCCAGCCTGACTCATTATTAAGCTCATTTCAACCTGCTTGAAGAGTCGGCCTTCAAGATTAAGAAATATATTGAAGAAATTATGGAAGAAGACAATATCTTGAGGTGAAGTGCAGATATCAAGTATTACGGGGACTTCATTTCAATTCCTGTCTTATAGTAGTATTTTCTTGATATCTTATGTATGCCTGTTTTTCATTACCATGAGATCTGATGTATTATCAGATTCTTGTAAAGTGTTGCAGTTGTAATCTTTTGTTACAGCAAATCATGAAACTAACTAGCAAGTTCCAATGCCTAACTTGCAACTAGGGCTCAAAGATGGATACCTTAACTTGGTCTCAGCCAAATAAACACTCCAACTTACGATAGAATCATCTAAACACCTTTCAAAATATATGTGTCACATTGAGTGTCGACAAGACACTATATGAATGTGTTGAGGTGTTTAAATATGTGTTCTCAAAATTGAAGTATTTAATTGTTAGTTAAGGACCAAGTTAGTTAAGTTGTCTATCTACATATTATTAGTGATAGTCAGTGAAAGCAAGTAGAAGGGTATTTGGAAAATGACAAATCCGCTCACGTGCCTCCATCGCTTTTAAATGTTGAAGCCGCCTTTGCAACTCAATCCCTGCCCCCATTCTCATAGCCCCTATCCCACTCCCATAGTATTCTTAACATCTTTAAGGGTCATTTTGTATGCGGAATGGAATAAGGACATTTAATGACATTATTTTATTCCACCTTTTATATGGAATAGTATCATTTTAGTGTAAATACTGGGATGAGATCTGAGAATTAGCTAATTCCTCAAACCAAACATGATAGAAATTTAATCTCAAATGTTATTTCAAAATTCTTATCCTTATACGACGTATCAATCAACTCCATATGACCAATAAAAATCCCACTTAATCGGGCTTTAATTTTCACTTTTCGTGTAGTCTGATCTGTAAAGGTGTTAAAAAGGGTAGAAAACTTATGTCTTTTCCCTTTAATCAATGGACTATAAATAATTAATAAGGTACTCACACTACTATTTCTAATGTGATTTATAATTTTTAAATATCAAATCATATAAAGATTAAAGTAGTCCCTCTATCCTGCACTATGAGTGGGACATTGCTTTCTATATAATCCAACTATGGATTATTAAAGTTGGTTTCTTGAATCAATTTTTTCATTCATAATCTTTTTGAGTAAGAAAAATAATTTTATTTTTCACCTTTTTAATGGCTTTATGTAGAGGGAGTCTGTATTAATGAAACCCGAAAACAGTGCTGAACAGCGGACAAAAAGCCAAAAATAAAAGAAATCAAGAGGTATCATTCGAGTTATGATGGGATAGATATGATGTCTTCACCTTTGAGCATAGATCATCTAAGTGTTTGTCTTGAAAACGAAAAAAAAATAAAAATTACGTATATACACAAACTAACTTTACCTTATTACAATACATCTCATATTAACAAACTAATTAATAAATCCCAAACTTATTACTAAAATCCCCTATTTTTTTACTTTCTCTCTCATTCCTTTTATACATCCAAAAAAAAAGAATCTTTATCATTACTTTATCTCTCTTTCCAATAATTAATCCCTTTTTTCTCCCATTAAACAATTCGTTACTTTCTCTCTTTTCCGTTTACTTTCTCTCTCTTTCTCATTTACTTTCTCTCTCTTTTTCATATGTGCTTCATTTTTTTCTTCCATTAAACAACTGATTGTTCCTCCATTATTGAATTTTTTTTTCACGCTCAAATTCAAGCAATCGTATACTTAGAGGTTACCAATTTGTAAGTTATCAAACATTTATTGAACTTATATACTGATTTTTTTCAATAATTTTTAGTTTTTTTTCAACTTTACCAAATCACAATATGGTTTGATTTTTGGTTGCATGTTTATTTTTTTATAAAATTAATTGCTTTTGCAAATCCATTTCAGTGTGATGGTTCGATAATATCATTTTTTTTCATTTATTAAAAGTCAGATCTTTGCATTTTTATTTTAAAGTTGTTAGTTCTTATTCGGATTCTTGTTTGGTTCCATGTTAATTTTTATGAAATTACCTTATTTTGCAATCCCATTCTAGTTTGTTAGTCGATTTTTTCCGTTTTTTTTTTCATATAATACAAGTCAGATCTTTGAATTTCTTGTTTATAGTTGCGATTTCTTAATCAATATAGTACAAATTTGGTAATGGATTCTCGTCCTAACTTTAGTTTAGGACTTAGTCAGTTAGATGCTCAAGAACAAAATATTTTCGTTGGACTTGTTCCTTGCATATTTGATATTATACATTTATATTATTTGATTATACATTACTTTATTTTTCAAAATAAGGTATAATATTAGTCTTCTGCTTTATATTCCATTATATTATACAATAAAAAGATGTACATAAAAGAGGCAGTTATTATAATAAGTGAAATTATACGTTGTGAATGGTTGAATATTGTATAAGGTGACTTTAAACATTCTAACTTTGGCCAAAGTTTTGCACTTTTAAGGTGACATTATACATTCTTACTTTAGCCAAAGTTTTGCACTTAACAGTGTGATATTATACATTATGGACTATTACATTATAATGTATAAGTTAAAATATACCAGTCATTATACATTACTTATTTTGAAAGGTGACATTATACATTCTAACAAGCATATAGGTCATACATATTTAAGATAAAACTGTGTATTATGACATTGCACATTACTGCAATTTATTTTTTAAATGCATAAGTTACCCTCATACATGTCTAGCTGTTGTTTAATTAGGGTCTGATTTATTTTTTTAAATGTATAAGTTTTCATCATATATGTTTAACTGTTGTGTAATTAGGGTCTGATTTTATTTTTTCAGGGCATGAAATACCGACTGAACCGTTTAAGTAAATTTAATTTTTTTACATGTATAATGATGTTATAATTATTGAACGGACTGTGACTTCATCATTTTTTTTTTAAAATCAGGGACTGTGGTGTCTGTGTCTGCCTATGCAGAAATATTAAGTGAAGGACAGCAAGTCCATTCATGTGTGTTTGATGTACACTATACTTCATTACTATGGCATTATGGAGTGACAAAGGCAAAAGAAGGGTACACGAGTGATAATGAGGATCCTCACAGGCCGGAGGAATAGTTATCTCCAAACAATTGATGAAAGTGCACTTGTTACTTAAGAGTAGCATTTTTTTTATAAAAGTCAGCATTGAAACAACTAATTCTTGGTTTTGTAGTTGATTTTAAAAGGTTACAATGTTACTTTTTGGATGTTAATTCACATTTTATGGATGTCCTTTTTCTTATTATACATATATAACTTCTGAAGAAATCTTTTGCAATTACTTACACTATATTGTAATGTTACTAATATAGTTTGGTCGTTATTGAGTTTGCCTTACATTTTATTACATATTACGTATAAAACTAAATTACAAAATAATGTGTTATTGTATATCAACATATTGAATTTTTAGCAGTAAGTAAATTATGTTATAAGTTAATAATACATTGAACAAGTGTTTCATACATTAAAACATATGTATTACATAACTTTATATACGTTGTTAAACGTTCATGACTTAATAGAAAATATTTAACGTCATACATATTTATAAACTATAACACTATATCATACATTATTAACATACTTTTAATGTATTTTTTACATTAAATACTTTGTGAACGTATCATACATTTACACGAAAGTATAATCTATAACCATACACATAAAACAAAATAGAAAAGGCCACTTAAATTATCATGAATTATTTTATATAAGTCTGTCATTTCTTATGTTGTTTAAACAAAAAATAATACATGTAGTCAATTAAAAGTCATTGTTGTCAGTAAAACATCAAACATGTTAATAAAGTATAATAGTATATCATATGAAAGTTTAATGTATAATTGTGTAATACACATTACGTTTCAACAACTATTTACTATAATAGTTGCCAAATTACATAGTATATACACACCCACAACATATGTATAAGGTGTATGAATAGGGGTTAGACGCCTTCAACTCCCACTTCTAAAATAAGCATCAATTTCCGATTCATTCATAGAAGACGCCTTCAAAACCTACTTGCAGTCTTTGTTACGACAAATTAGTACATAGCTGCATAAATTTTTTTACACCAAGTCAATGAATTAAACAAACATGTTAAAAATAATAAAACCAGAACAAAATGCAATTTCTGTCATTGCGGCAGTTTTCATTATACACATAGACGAATGTATAATCAAATATTATACATTCGAATGTTTATTGGAATGGCACAGTTTCATTATACAATGATTTGAATGTATAACAACATGTTATACATTCGTAAGTTTACTGGAATGGCACAGTTTCATTATACATCGGCTTTAATGTATGCTAACATATTATATAAAAAGGGAGCAAATATAATATTGAAAATTCCCATAACCAACTCAAAAATATTTCACTATTTTCCTAATTTTTGCAATCTTTAATAAGAAGCAAAGGAAATTCTCATAGAACAGTGTTAAAGACACAGCTAAACCAAAAAAAAGAAAAAATTATTAGCTAAAGAACATCACAGTGATCAAGAAATCAACAATTTTACAATTCACATTCATATGATTCACAAAAAAAATAAAGAAATCACAATTATTAAGTCCAAAAAAAGGACTCTGAATTAACCGATTCTGATGATACCCATTTTAGTTGTAATATTTATAATAAATTGTCCATGATAGATCAAAAGGATTTACAACTAATCTCCCATCAGTAGGAGATAGATAAAAGAGAGTGCAAAAAAAAAAAAAAGGAAAGCAAGAAAAGTACCTGAAATTGTGGGAGAAAATAGTGAGAGAGAAAGATAAAAATAAATTGAATGATTCTATTCTTTGGAAGATTTCAGATTTCAGAGGTCAAAAAAGTTAGCGAGCTAATTATTGTCGTTAATTAAGGAAAAGTAAAGCAATTAATAATTTCAATTACCTTAAATTTAGGAATGGATGTTTCATCATACATTCGCCAATGTATAATAGTTGGGCGAATGTATGAGTATATTTTTTAAAATTCGGGAGAGAGAAAACAAGAGGAAATTTTGTGTAATTACTTTCATTAACTAGGAGATTTATGTTGTTTACCTCAAAAAAAAAAAAAAAGAAGTTTCCCCTTTATTGGGCACAAACAAATCTGAATAAGTAGAGCTTGAAACCAAGTGGGAAATTTTAAAAAAAAAAAAATACGAAACAAAACAAGTAGGTACACTATAGCTAAATTAATAATTAAAAAAAAGACATAATACATAAATATGACCGTAAAATTGACATCAAATTATAACTTTGGCCTTAAACTTTGATAGTGCACAAATATGACCTTTAACTATTCAAAACTGCACAAATATGACCTCCGATTCTATGTGGCAAAACACGTGTTGTACACGCAAAACTGGGCGCGTCGGGCTAAAAATTTGAGCGTTCCAACAGTGAAAAGGGTAAAATGACTATTATGCCCTTACTAATCCCATTTTATATATTTAAATGACTTTTCACTATTATTTTTACATTATTTTTAGCTCAAAGATGAAACTATATTAATAATAAAAAAAAATTATAGTTTTAATAAAACGTTATTAAATTGAAGTTATTAAATTAACGTTATTAAAATATTATTAAATTAACGTTATTAAAACGTTATTAAATTACCACTATTAAAAATATTATTAAATTAACGTTACTAAAACGTTATTAATAAAATATTATTAAAACATTATTAATAAAACGTTATTAAGGGCAGTAGTAGTAGTATATTAAATTAACGTTATTAATAGAAGGTTGTTAAGGGCAGTAGTAGTATATTAAATTAACGTTATTAAAACGCTATTATATTAAGGTTATTAAGAAAATGTTATTAAGGGCAAAAGTAATAGTATATTAAATTAACGTTATTAAAACGTTATTAATAAAACGTTATTAATAAAACGTTATTAAGATGAAAATTTTATTAAAATATTGTTAATAATAATAATAGTAACAATAATAATAATAATAATAATAATAATAATAATAATTAGTCGTAGTAGTAGTGGTGTTATATTGATAGAAGCAATAGTAGTACGTAATATGTAGAAATAGAATAATAATAATAATAATAATAATAATAATAATAATAATAATAATAATAATAATAATAATAATAAGCAAAACGACGTCATTTTAACTTATAGAAGCAAAACGACGTCGTTTTAAGTTGCAGATCAAAAGTCCTCCCAGTCAGCCCTTTTAATGACGTGTCACCGTATGATTGGATTACATATCCACATAGGCACAAGTAAAACTCATGCATGGAGGTTACAAAATCTGAGGTCATATTTGTTCAGGTTTTGAATAGTTAAAGGTCTTATTCACACACTGTCAAAGTTTAAGGTTAAAGTTATAATTTGGTGTCAAGTTTAGAGTCATATTTATGTATTATGCCAAAAAAAAAAAAAAAAAAAATCCAAAGTAATCAATCCACCTTTGGACTCCTCTCAACAACTTTATTATGTTGGAATATTGTGAATGTGTTTTTGATT
Source organism: Capsicum annuum (assembly GCF_002878395.1). Taxonomy (NCBI): domain Eukaryota; kingdom Viridiplantae; phylum Streptophyta; class Magnoliopsida; order Solanales; family Solanaceae; genus Capsicum; species Capsicum annuum. The sequence continues at coordinate 204,375,632 of NC_061115.1, read as the reverse complement.
CTTCTTTCTATTGTTAAATTTCCTGTTTGCTGAAGTTCAAAGGTATGATTGTATATTATTCAACCTCTCTTATTTTGAAATTAATTCCTGCACCAAGTTGAAAAGAATTCCAATTACTCACCATGGTTTTGCTGAAGTAGTTGCATCAAATAATGCTTTTAAGGAGTAAGCAGATGCTCAACTTGTTCAAATCATGAAAAGGAAAATGTACGTCAAAACTCAACAAATAAGAGAGCAATTATAGTAGCATTTTGTGGAGTCGGACAGAGGAAGAAAGAGAATAAAATGATATACAAATTTGACAATATTGGGTGCAACTAATATGAAAAGGGTATAGAGAATTTAATGGATTGAAGCACAAAAGATCAAACAAATAAATGTTCGAAATAGTATGAGAAGTTTGATACTCTAATGATAATTTAAAAAAGTTTATCCCATTGTGGGGAATTCCTCGGCTTGAAGAGTCGGCTCTCAAGATATTAAGGGATATATTGAAGAAATGGCGGGAGAAGACAATCTTGAGGTAATGTTATTCTAGTGAGTTTGTGCGTGAAATGCAGTCATCTTTGTGAGTATAATCAGCTATTTTCGTACGTCAAATTTCCTTTGTAGAATATATGTTTTTCCAATAATATTTTTAACAACATATATAATCTTCTTTGCAGAGAGCACATATACAGGTTTGCCAGAACATCAACCTGTTGATGGATTGATCCTCAAGACATTTATGTCTTGTCTCAGCTGCTTCTATCCATTTCGTTGGTTCATAATTGGTAGCGCTGCTTATCAAGTGTTACCTGGAATTCGTTTCAATTCAACTCCTGTCTAATAGTATTTTCTTGAATGGATTTTGGAAGTGAACATTTTATCAATGGAAAGACAGTTCCTGTGTTCTTTATTAAAATGAGATATTGTGTGTATGTGATGTTTTTCATAACCATGAATGAGATCAGATGTATTATCAGATTCTTGTAAAATGTTGCAGCTGTAATCTTTTGTGACAACAAAACATGAAACTAGCTCGCAAGTTCCAATGCCTAACTTGGAATTGGCTCGCGTAGATGGTTAACTTGGCCTCAACTGACAATTAAACACTCCAACTTACAAGATGATGATCTAAACACCTTCCAAAATTTATGTGTCTCGTTAGCATCGGGTGTCAGCAAGACACAATATGACGAGTTGAGGTGTCATTTTAGCATAAATAGTTGGATTAGATAATCTGGAAATTAGCTAATACCTCAAACCAAACATGATAGAAATTTAATCTTAAATTTTATTTCGAAATTCTTATCCTTATCCAACGTATCAAACAACCCAAGTGACCAAATAGGAATCCCACTTCAATCAGGCGTTAGTTTCCACTCTCTGTGTAAAGATATTTAAGAAAATTAAGTAGAAAACTACAATGGGGTAAATGACTTTTAGGTGCAATTACATTAATGAAATCTGGACATAATTAGTGAAAATCTGGTCTATAAATAATTAAGGGTAAAGGGTCAAATATACGCTTTAACTTTGCGAAAAGGTCCAAATATACCCTCCGTTACAAGTTTGGTCCAAATATGTCCTTGCTGTTAAAGTTTAGGAGTAAATATACCCCTAAACTTTGCGAAAAGGTTCAAATATACCCTCCGTTCCAAGTTTGGTCCAAATATGTCATCGCTGTTAAAATTTAGGAGCAAATATACCCCTTAACCTTGCGAAAAGGTCCAAATATACCCTCCGTTACAACCCATAACCCAACCCACCAATTTGGACCAACCCATAACCCGACCCACAAATTTGAACCAACCTATAACCCGACCCACCAATTTGGACCAACCCATAACCCGACCCAAATTTTGTTTTCCATCATTGAGGGCCCTTTTTCCAGCAACAAGACAATATCTCTAATAGTCATCTAAATGAGGATCATTCTTTCCGTCTATCTAGCCTTCGGAGGAGAAATTACGAATCTGTTCCGCAAACCTAACTGTGTGACTTGAGGCATCAAATTTGTATATTAAAGTGATTCTACTCTGCCCCTCGAGAAATTTGTTGTAAAAATTATCGATAATACTTTCAAAGATTGAAACAAGGCCTATTTCGGCTATGACAATTCATTTTTTTGGGGTCTGTCTCTCTCTTAGGTGCTGAAACAGCTGGAGAAGCCATGACCTTGATTCTTCCACATTTTACAACTATTTTGAAATATTTTTGTAGATTAGAATCCTTCGCGATAAAATCAAACAACATGGAAACAAACCAAAGTTTGAAAAAGGCAATATCAACACAATATTTGAAGTAGAACACACTCGTAATAAGAAAAACTAAAAATTACACAAATACACAACTTATGTTTTCAATATTACACAAAATCTCAACTCCCTAAATATATTACAAAAATTCCACAAACACACAGAATGCTATGTATATGTCGGCTATGTTATATATATTAACAGGAAGAGAGAGTAAAGCAATTAAAAAAGTGGGATAGGGTATAATTAATTTTAAAGGGTTGATATTTATGTTATTTATACTAAGAAAAATGCAACATTAACATAATATTTGAAGAGTCATTGAACTGATGAATATTTCGATAACATTATAAGATTGAAATTTTGATAAACAAAATTTGTGCCGGTTTATGGGTTGGTCCAAATTGGTGGGTTGGGTTATGGGTTGTAACGGAGGGTATATTTGGACCTTTTCGCAAAGTTAAGGGGTATATTTGCTCCTAAACTTTAACAAAAAGGGCATATTTGGATCAAAATTGTAACGGAGGGTATATTTGGACCTTTTCCCAAAGTTTAGGGGTATATTTGCTCCTAAACTTTAACAGCGAGGGCATATTTGGACCAAACTTGTAACGGAGGGTATGTTTGAACCTTTTTCGTAAAGTTAAGGAGTATATTTGACCCTTTTCCCAATAATTAATAATGTACTCACACTACTTTTCCTAATGCAATGAAAGAAATGAAAGAAATCAAGAGGTATCATTTGAGTTATGATGGGAAAGATACGATGCCTTCATCCATAGATCTTCTAAGTGTTTTAATCTAGAAAATGGAAAAAAAAATGCTTCCCCTTTTATTGGGCGCAAACAAATCTGAATTAATTGAGATTGAAATCAGGTGGGAAATAAAAAAATAAAGGAAACAAAACAAGTAGGTACACTATAGTTATTTTATTTTAATAATAAAAAAGGAATCCAAAGTAATCAATCCACCTTTGGGCTCCTCTCAGCAACTTTATTATGATGGAATATTGTGAATGTGTTTTTGATTCTTCTTTCTATTGTTAAAGTTCTTGTTTGCTGAAGTTCAAAGGTATGATTGTATGTTATTCAACCTTGTTAAAGATTACCAACACACATGGATGAAGTGGAAGCAGTCGATAATAGACTATGGTTACTATTTTATTGCTTAAGTCTGTTGCATTGTCCAATAGTGCAGTAGTGAGTTAGTTGCAAGTAATAGTTAGTTAGTTATAACAACTTGCCATCTAGGACACTACAAGTTGAGAAGCTTCTAGATGCTTCTAGATACTTTGTACAAACTCTATAAATAGATACTTACTCAGCTAAGGAGTACTGTAACTTCCAATTCTCACTATTACATCAATAAACACTTTGATCTTCTTCTTGTTCTTTCTCTTGTGAGATATTCCAGCTATGAAATAGTGTGAATATACACGTTATGTAGCAGATTTTATCATGGTATCAAAGCCAGTTTTTGTAGTTGCAATGCTGATTGAGATACAGCTTCAGCAGAGTAGATCTCTGAGTTCCTAGCTACAGAGCAAGTCAGAGATAAGGAAAGCTTTATTAGTTAGATATCTTTGTTCAATTACAGTTACTTTTGAGTTGTTTTGAGTTATTTCTTCAATTTCCTGGATCAATTATGTCAATTGTTAAAAGTGAGCTATAGGTCAGTGTGAAATTCAGTAGATTTGTTGGTTAAAATGGCACCTAAAATAGATTCTAGTGATCTACTGTATATTGGACCTTCAGAAGTGTCTGGTGCAACTTTAATCCCAGTCAACTGGTTCAGAGAATTATGGTGTTTGGAGTAATTCAATGAGAATAACATTGTTAGGAAAATAAAAATTTGGTTTTGTAACTGGAGCTTGTAGCAAGAGCAATTATAGAGAAGAATTACATGAGCAGTGGGAAACCTGCAATGCAATTGTACTTTCATGGCTGATGAGCTCTGTCATTGCAGAGTTATTAATCGGAATTATATATGCAACCAGTGTATTTGAGGTATGGGAGGATTTGAAGGAGATATTTAACAAGGTCAATCGAATGAGATTGTATCAGCTACATAGAGAGATCAATACTTTGTCTCAAGGAACAAATTCTGTGGAAACCTACTTCACAAAGCTAAAAAATTTATGGAATGAGTATAATGCTATGATTTCCACTCCATCATGTACTTGCCCAAAATCAAAGGAATATGCAGATCATGTGTATGAGTTAAGGTTGATTCAATTTCTAAATGGACTGAATGACTTATATAACTCACTAAAGGGAATCACACCTACACTAAATCAGGCATATGCCATAATTATGGAGGATGAGATGTAATATTTGACTAATATGGTTGCAATCACTGAGAAATTAGATCTTATTTTCATATAGGTGAATAGAATATCAGATCCAAGCTATGCATCTCAAGGATATAAAGGGAAAAAATGTGAATATTGCCATTTTGGTGGATATACCAAAGAGAACTGCTACAAGCTGATAGGCTATCCAAATAATTGAAAGCTAAGGAAAAAGAACAATTATAACAATGGAGGGTCAAGAGGATATAATCATCAAGGATATGGGAGAAACTGTGGAAATGGAAACTACAATGCAGGAAAATACAATTCTCACTCTAACCATACTGATGCAGGCAAAGTTCAAGTTTAGCAAGCCATGAAGGGAACAAAGAGGTACATAATACAGTGTTGAGCAAGGGACAAGGCTTCACAAATGATGAGTATAAACAGATCATGAAGCTCTTAAACAAAGATACTCAAGATGTGAAGCAGGCAAATATGTCAAGTATGACTGCATGTTCATTGTTTCACAATAAAATTCAAGAATGGATAGTAGATTCTGGTGCTACTCACCACATAGCTGCAGATGAGACTGTACTATCTACAAGTACAGTAGTTAGGCCAGGAATGAGCAAGGTGAATCTCCCAAATGGTACTAAAGTTGATGTCTCACACACTGGTAAAGCTATAATATTTCATAATGCAATGGTGGATGATGTGTTGTTTGTACCTGATTTCAAAATCAATTTGTTATCAGTATCCAAGGTCACTAGACAACTGTCTTATTTTATATTCTTCTACCCTGACTTTTGTGTCTTCCAGGATCTTTACAATGGCAGGGTGAGGGGGATTGGTAGAGAAAAAAGAGGTTTGTATATGATCAGAAGTGGACATGAAGACAACAATTCCTTAAAGGTACAAAGAAAACAAGGAAACTTAGTTGCAAAAGTCAATGTGAAAGACAACAGTATATGGCATAACAGACTTGGCCATCCATCTGATCAAGTATTAAAGATTTTAGATATCTTAGATCGAAATAAGAATGTTGAGATGTCACATAAATGTTCTGTATGCCCACTGGCCAAACAAACTAGGTTGGCTTTTCCTGTCAGTGATATTAAGTCTAAAGCATGCTTTGATATGGTACACATAGATCTTTGGGGACCTTATAAAACTCCAACTTTTGATAAGAAGATTTATTTCTTAACTATTGTTGATGACTGCAGTAGATACACTTGGATCCACTTATTACAGTTAAAATCTAAAACCATTATGGCTCTTAAGAATTTTATGGTCATGATCAAAAATTAGTTTGGAACTACTGTCAAGGTCATAAGATCAGACAATGGGAGAGAGTTCTTTAATTTACAACGCTCAGATTTGTTTAACTCTTTAGGGATCTTGCATCAAAGTAGTTGTCCTCATACACCTCAAAAAAATGGTGTGGTAGAGAGGAAACATAGATAAATATTGAACATTGCTAGAGCTATTAGATTTCAATCTAGCATACCTATCAAGTTTTAGGGAGTTTTGGTTCAAACTGCAGTATATTTGATGAACAGGTTACCACCATCATAAATTGGTAACAAAAGCCCTTATGAGTTGTTATTTTCTAGAACCCCTTCACTAGTGCATTTAAAGGTAGTAGGTTATCTGTGCTATGCTTCAGTATTACCTAAAGGTGATAAGTTTGCAGAAAGAGCTAAACCAGCAGTGATGATAGCATACTCTACTTCACAGAAAGGATATTTATTGCTGGAGTTAGATACTAACAGATTGTTTGTTAGCAGAGAAGTTACATTCCAAGAGCATGTGTTTCCATTTGCCAACAGGCAAAATAAGGAAAATGCAGCTGGCTTTCTACAACTTCATGACTACCACAGTGAGATAAAGTCTGATGAAACTGAAGATTATGTAATCAGTCCTTCTGTAGACACAGATGGATCACCACAAGATGGTTTAGAACTTGAACACTTGGCTGAAGTTCCACCACATCAAGAGTCAAACAATGATGTACCAGTTACTACAGAGATAAGAGATATGCAATCTTCACCTAGAAGAACTCTATGAGTAACTAAAGAACCTATTTGGTTGAAGGACTATACTACAGCAGGAAGAAGGAAGGGTACCAGATACCCCATTTCTCATTATCTATCTTATGATAATATTTCACTTGTATATCAATGCTATGTTGATAGCTTTTCTGCTCTGGTGGAACCACAAAACTTTAGTGAAGCAGCTGGAGATGAAAGATGGACTCAAGCCATGAAGTTGGAAATACAAGCTCTTGGAGATAATAATACATGGGAAGTGGTGGACTTACCACCAGGTAAGAATGTTATAGGTTTAAAATGGGTATACAAAATCAAGTACAAGGCAATTGAAGATGTTGAAAGATTCAAGGCTAGACTAGTAGCCAAAGGATACCAGCAGGAGGGGTTGGACTATCGTGGTACTTTTTCACCTATTGCTAAAATGGTAACTTCCAGATGTGTTGTTGCTCTAGAAGTGTCAAAGGTATGGTGTTTGTACCAGATGGATGTGTATAACGATTTTTTGCAAGGTGACCTAGATAAGGAAGTATACATACAACTACCTGAAGGTTTTCAGAAGGAAGGACATCATAAGGTTTACAGGTTACTAAAATCATTATATGGGCTTAAACAAGCATCAAGGCAATAGAATATCAAACTCAATTCATCCTTGTTGAAGGCTGGTTTCACTTAAAGTACATATGACTACTCTTTATTCACCTTAAAAGAAGCAAGAGGAGTGGTGGTCATTCTAGTCTGTATGGATGATTTGCTTATAACTGGTGACAATGAGAGTATGATCAAAAAAGCTAAGACAATACTGCATCAACAATTTAAGCTGAAAGACTTCGGTAAGCTTAAATATTTCTTAGGTATTAAAATGCTAAGATCAAAGCAGGGGAATATTATGAATCAAAGGAAGTACTTACTTGAGTTGATTTTAGAGACTGGCCTTGCAGGTGCAAAACCTGCACCCACACCATTAGAATCCAACATTAAACTGACTTCTGTGAAGGTTGATGAAGTTGCTGGAATCATTAATGATATGGTTCTAAGAGATGCATCTGTTTATCAGAGACTGATTGGAAAACTTATGTATGCCACAATTGCAAGACCTGATATTTGCTATGCAGTCCAGACTTTGAGTCAGTTTATGTAACAACTTAAAAGATCTCACTTAGAGGCTGCATACAAGGTTGTTAGATATCTGAAAGGGTCGGTAGGGCAAGGTATTTGGATGAAGTCACAGGGAAATGCAGATCTAACCTGCTGGTGTGATTCTGATTGGGCTGTATGCCCCAACACTAGAAGGTCTGTCACTGGGAATGTGATACAGTTTGGAGGCTCACTAGTATCATGGAAATCTAAGAAGAAACATAAAGTTTCTAGAAGTTCAGCTGAGGCTGAATATAGAAGCATGGCCTCAGCAGTGGCAAAGATAACTTGGTTGGAAGGATTATTCTCAGAACTAGGTGTTCTCATTCACAAGCCTATCACAATATTAAGTGATAGCAAATCAGCTATTTAATTGGCAGCTAATCCTATATTTCATGAAAGAACCAAACACATAGAGATTGATTGTCATTTTATTACACATAGAGATTAATTGTCATTTTATTAGGGACAAGATCAAAGATAGATTAGTCAAGACAGTTCATGTGCCTACACAACATCAAGTGGCAGATATATTGACCAAGAGTTTAAGTCATGAGAAATATTTATATCTTCTTAACAAGCTTGGTGTACTCAACATTTTGCACCCTTCAGCTCGAGGGGGAGTGTTAAAGATTACCAACACACATGGATGAAGTGGAAGCAGCCGATAACTGACTATGGTTACTGCTTTATTGCTTAAGTCTGTTACATTGTCCAATAGTGCTGTAGTGAGTTAGTTGCAAGGAGCAGTTAGTTAGTTATAACAACTTGCCAACTAGGACACTACAAGTTGAGAAGCTTCTAGATGTTTCTAGATACTTTGTACAAACTCTATAAATAGACACTTACTCAGCTAAGGAGTACTGTAACTTCCAATTCTCAGTATTACATCAATAAACACTTTGATCTTTTTCTTCTTCTCCCTCTTGTGAGCTATTCCAGCTATGAAGTAGTGTGAGTATACACGTTATGTAGCAGATTGTATCAAACCTCTCTTATTTTGAAATTAATTCTTGCACCAAATTGAAAATATGATTCAAATTTTTGTCTCTTAAATTTTAATAAGTTGTTCGATCAAATCTCTCTATGACGGTGACATTTGTTTCAATAATATTGGGCTGCTACAGTTAAATTGTGTTAGAGAGAACATAAATAGGAGTTATGCAATATATACATATATAATTAAAACAGTTTCAAAAAGTTTTATCACACTGAAATAGATTTGCAAAAGCAATTAATTTTATAAAAAATAAACATGCAACCAAAAATCAAACCAGATTGTGATTTGGTAAAATCGAAAAAAAAACAAAAAATTATTGAAAAAAATCAGTATATAAGTTCAATAAATGTTTGATAACTTACAAATTGGTAACCTCTAAGTATACGATTGCTTGAATTGGAGCGTGAAAAAAAATATTCAATAATGGAGGAACAATCAGTTGTTTAATGGAAGAAAAAAATGAAGCACATATAGAAAAGAGAGAGAAAGTAAATGAGAAAGAGAGAGAAAGTAAACGGAAAAGAGAGAGAAAGTAAAGAATTGTTTAATGGGAGAAAAAAGAAATTAATTATGGGAAAGAGAGATAAAGTAATGATAAAGAATTTTTTTTTTTTTTATGTATAAGAGGAATGAGAGAGAAAGTAAAAAAAATAGGAGATTTTAGTAATTAGTTTTGGATTTATGTAATTAGTTTGTTAATATGAGATGTGTTGTAATACCGTAAAGTTAGTTTGTGTATATATGTAATTTTTAGTTTTTTTTTTCGTTTTCAAGACTAAAACACTTAGATGATCTATGCTCAAAGGTGGAAGACATCATATCTATCCCATCATAACTTGAATGATACCTCTTAATTTCTTTTATTTTTGGCTTTTCGTCCGCTGTTTAGCACCATTTTCGGGTTTCATTAATCCAGACTCCCTCTACATAAAGCCATTAAAAAGGTGAAAAATAAAAGTATTTTTCTTACTCAAAAAGATTATGAATGAAAAAATTGATTCAAGAAACCAACTTTAATAATCCATAGTTGGATTATATAGAAAGCAATGTCCCACTCATAGTGCAGGACAGAGGGACTACTTTAATCTTTATATGATTTGATATTTAAAAATTATAAATCAGATTAGAAATAGTAGTGTGAGTACCTTATTAATTATTTATAGTCCATTGATTAAAGGGAAAAGACATAAGTTTTCTACCCTTTTTAACACCTTTACAGATCAGACTACACGGAAAGTGAAAATTAAAGCCTGATTAAGTGGAATTCTTATTGGTCATATGGAGTTGATTGATACGTCGGATAAGGATAACAATTTTGAAATAAAATTTGAGATTAAATTTCTGTCATGTTTGGTTCGAGGAATTAGCTAATTCCCAGATCCTATCCCAGTATTTACACTAAAATGATACTATCCCATATAAAAGGTGGAATAAAATAATGTCATTAGATGTCCTTATTCCATTCCGTATACAAAACGACCCTTAAAGTTGTTAAGAATACTATGGGAGCGGGATAGGATAGGGGCTATGAGAATGGGGGCAGCGATTGAGTTACAAAGGCGGATTCAACATTTAAAAGCGATCGAGGCACATGAGCGGATTTGTCATTTTCCAAATACCCCTCTACTTGCTTTCACTGACTATCACTAATAATATGTAGATAGACAACTTAACTAACAATTAAATACTTCAATTTTGAGAACGCACATCTAGACATCTCAACACATTCATATTGTGTCTTGTCGACACCCAACGTGACACATAAATTTTGAAAGGTGTTTAGATGATTCTATCGTAAGTTGGAGTGTTTATTTGGCTGAGACCAAGTTAAGGTGTCCATCTTTAAGCCCCAGTTCCAAGTTAGGCATTGGAACTTGCTAGTTAGTTTCATGATTTGCTGTAACAAAAGATTACAGCTGCAACACTTTATAAGAATCTGATAATACATCAGATCTCATGGTAATGAAAAACAGGCATACATAAGATATCAAGAAAATTCTACTATAAGACAGGAATTGAAATGAAGTCCCCGTAATACTTGATATCTGCACTTCACCTCAAGATATTGTCTTCTCCCATAATTTCTTCAATATATTTCTTAATCTTGAAGGCCGACTCTTCAAGCAGGTTGAAATGAGCTTAATAATGAGTTAGGAAGGTAGGGCGAATTCAGCTAGAGGAGGAATTGGGATTTGAAGCTTATGAATTTTAAATGCTAATCCATTAAAGTAACTAAGTAGTAAATTAATTGTTTGTACACATTGATAGATTTTTAAGACAGTATAAAGTCTAAACCAAAGCTACGAGATCAGAGCCGAATCCTTAGACAACAATTTAGCTCCTCCTTTGATCCGCCGCTTACGAGTTCATCCGAACTCATTAACTTTGACTTAAGACTTATATTTATCATATAGATTTAGTTATAACAACTTGCCAGCTAGGACACTACAAGTAGAGAAGCTTCTAGATGCTTCTAGATACTTTGTACAAACTCTATAAATAGATACTTACCAAGCTAAGGAGTACTGTAACTTCCAATACTCACTATTACATCAATAAACACTTTGATCTTCTTCTTCTTCTTCCTCTTGTGAGCTATTCCAGCTATGAAGTAGTGTGAGTATACACGTTATGTAGCAGATTGTATCAAACCTCTCTTATTTTGAAATTAATTCTTGCACCAAGTTGAAAATATGATTCAAATTTTTGTCTCTTAAATTTTAATAAGTAGTTCAATCAAATCTCTCTATGACGGTGACGTTTGTTTCAATAATATTGGGCTGCTACAGTTAAATTGTGTTAGAGAGAACATAAATAGGAGTTATGCAATATATATATAATTAAAACAGTTTCAAAAAGTTTTTTTTGGCCATAGTGAAATGTTTTCACAAAAGATGATTGGTATAGAGAGATCTAACTATAGTAACATATGTAACATCCAACATAAAGAACAATACCGCTATTTCTGTTTGCGATATCTACATTATATTACTTCTATTTTCTCCTTCTAAATTGATTTGAACTGCTTTACTTGAGTCGAGGGTCTGAAACAACCTATCTCCCACCACGAGATAGGGATAAGGTCTACGTACATTCTATCCCTCCCAGACACCACCTATAGGATTATACTGGGTATGTTGTTGTTGAAGATGTCTAGCTACATCTGCAGTATATTGTTTCTTTAATTTCTTGTGTTCTACTTCTCTTGTGATAAATGTTTATGTATTTCTTATACATGATCAGATCTTGACAACTTGAAAGGAAAAACTAGTTTGGCTTGACTAGTGAAAGCAACATACATGGAAAGAGGAAAACAAAATGAAGGAGAAAGAAAGGACGGCGAAGAAAATAGCTCATCGGTATGTCATACAACATTTATTTATATATTTTTTTTTTTGTCATTTTCACAATGGTTGGGTTTGATGAGTAAAATAGTGCTTATAAAGATTTGACCAAGTCCATATATTCGTTCTTCACCGATTTTGTATTTAAGTATCTGGTCTAGGTAATATACCTCTTCAGTGCTCTGAGTAACAAACTAGTATGTAAATGTACAGATCAGTAAAAATTCTTCATTGAAATGCTTGCTTTATGATTTAAGATGTAACAGTACAGACATTTAGCTTGACTATTAGGCTATTTATGGAGAAACTCCTCTGCGCCTGTGTTAGCTGCCTGTGGTGATTTAGAGGAAAATTTATCATGGAAAATTTGAAACAACATTTAGACACACGTCCTACATGGAAAATCTGATGCGATTATTTAAAGACCATATTTCACAAATTATGTTTCTGCTTTGCTTTAAACCTTTGCAGCTC
>NC_061115.1:204248654-204360096 GCF_002878395.1 Capsicum annuum | reverse complement strand
GTTCCTATTTGGTCGGATGGGGTCATTTGATATGTGGGATAAGGATAACAATTTCGGAATAAAATTTGAGACAAAATTTATGTCATGTTTGGTTTGAGGTATTAGCAAATCCCCAGAATATCTTATTTCACTATTTATACTAAAATGGCGGAATTACTATACCATATAGAAGGTGGGACAAAAAAATATCATGAGATGTCTTTACTTATTGCATCCCACATACAAAACAACCCTTAAAGATGTTAAGAGAACTTTGAGAGTGGGGATGGAGGTGGGGACAAAGTGCAAAGGCGGATTCAAGATTTAAAGGCGGCAGAGGCACATGAGTGGATTCAAGATGGAATAAATAATTATTTTGTATTAAATACTATATCTAAACACATGGTTAATAGTATATATCCCAACAGAATCATCATATACTGAGTAGTAGTAGTTCATGTAGACGAAGTTAAATCGCAGGTTTATAGTTAAAGAAAAAACTATATATGAACCAAGGGTCTGCGTGGCTTTGCGTACATCCTACCTTCCCCGGACTCCACCTGTGGGATTAAACTGGCTATGTCGATGGACAGATCAGTAGTAATTCTTTATTGGCATGCCTGATTTATGATTTAATCTGTAACAGGACAAACATTTTGGCTTATCTATTCTGGAGAAAGTACTTTATACTTGTGTTAGCTGCTTGTTGTAATTTAGAGTAAAATTTATCATGGTAAATGTGTGGCATTGCGTTATTTGAGCCGAGGGTCTTCCAGAAAGAGCCTCTCTACCTCCCACATACTACTTGTGGGATTACACTAGATATGTCATTGTTGTTGTTGGAAAATATGTGGCCTTGACAGTTTTAAACAACATTTGGTCTTCCGGCAGGTGTCATCTGCTGAACTTCACAAGGACATTGTCAATCTTCTAGATTTCATAGAGAGGTTAAATAATGAACGTGTTCAAATTGCTCTTGACATGGATCAAATTGAAGAGCTGGCGTTGGAGTTGACATTTGTATCCGCGTTTTGTCATCTTTATTATTTCTTGACATTTGTACCGGCTTGGCTCAGCGGTAAGCTTGCTTACCGTGGTGTGCCAGGTCGTGGGTTCGAATCACCCCTTCAGCGAAGCTGGGGTGAGGCTGCCTAGATTATCCCTTCCCCGACACCCATGGAGTGGATATGAACTGGGTCGGCCCCTTTATTATTTCTTTTCGGAAGGTTGTGATGCCAATATCATGTCTTGCATATCAAACAAGATTCATGATCTGGTTCAATCACTTTTTCATCAGAATGGAGAAGACATGCTGCTTAAATTAAAGTATGATGACGTTCCTCACCTCCTGGAAAATATCAAAAGCTATACTGGCTCACATAGCTATGCTAAACCAATTGTGATCATGACTGAGGATAATTTGGTTGAACATTTTGATGCCATCCTCATGTATCTCCAATATCTACCCAAGTGATGCTCTGAGTTGATTATCCCATCAATGACTCAATATGAGCTTCTTCAGAATGTATTTGGCAATTTAAGATATTTCCATGAGTTGAAAGTAAATGGTTGCGTTAAGTATGAGACAATTGAATATGTCTTACCTCAGCTTCAACTTATGGCTTATAGAGTAGTAAACTTTTGTTTTACTCCATTGGGTTGTCAACTTGATATATCAGGTGTCTCTCGAGTTAATTCCAAGCTAGCTAATCTGCTTGTCGCAGTTATTCCTGTTGAATTGGAGATTATGCACATATGTTCAACAAATTTGAAAGCTTCAAAGTCGGAAGAAGTGGGATGCTTCATTAAGCAGCTCTTAGATGCCTCTCCAGACATTCTTAGAGAATAGCTGATTCATCTACAACAGAACATGGTTAATGCCATTACTCGTAGCACTTCAGCGTGCAGCATTCATGTCATGATAGAGTTCCTATTGATTATTCTTACTGATATGCCCAAGGATGTTATTCGTCATGACAAATTGTTTGTTCTGTTGGCACGTGTTGGAGCACTTATCAGGGAGGTAGCCATTCTCGTTTGCAACTTAGAAGAGAACTCAATGGATGAAGAGAATATGAATGAAATAAGTTGTGCAAGTCGAGATTTGCTGGAAAACATTGAACTTCTGAAGGAAGATCTCAAACATGTCTTCTTGAAAGCCCCTGCAAATTCATCTCAACTTTGCTTCCCCATGAGTGATGGACTGCTCTTCATGACTCTTCTGCTCAGAAATTTAAACGACTAGCTCAATTCCAATGCTTATTCAGTTGCTTTGATAAAGGAAGAAATTGGTCGGGTGAAAGAAGACCTAGAACTCATAAGATCATTCTTCGAGAAAGTTGAGCAAGAATTCTTGCCAGAGATCAGGGTCTGTTGCAGTTTATCTTCCTACTTCCTGATACCGTAGAAAAGATCAAGCTTGTCAAAAAAGTGGTACAAGAGAAGATCTCCAAGAAAACGAGTGTCTTTTTTACCCAACTCTCCCATCAAGCCACTTATAAGCAAGTCATCAATACATGGTAAAATAATTGTAGGTTTTGAGGAGGAGACAGAGTGGATAATTAGGAAGCTCACCAGCAGACCAGCTGAGATAGATGTCATTTCCATAGTCGGCATGCCAGGGCTTGGAAAAACTACTTTGGCTTACAAAGTGCATAATGATAAGTCTGTTATTGGTCATTTTGACGTTAGTGCATGGTGCACAGTTGACTAGGAACGTAATGATAAAAAGTTGTTGCAGAAAATTTTCAATCAAGTTATTGGTTTGAAAGGAAGTTTCAATGAGGACAGCATAGACAATGACGTTGCTGATAAGCTACGGAAATATCTGTTCAGAAAGAGGTGCCTTATTGTCTTGGATGACTTGTGGGATACTGCAACATGGGTTGAGCTAACAAGACCATTATACACCATTCCATCTGAATTTCAGAAAGGAAGCAGAGTTATTTTAACAAGTCGAAAAAAGGAAGTGGCTTTGCATGGAAAATGCTACAGTGATCCTCTTGATCTTCGATTGCTAAGATCAGAAGAAAGTTGGGAGTTGCTAGATGAAAGGGTATTCGGGGAAGAACGTTGCCCTGATGAACTAAAGGATGTTGGAGACAAAATAGCCCAAAAGTGTGGTGGGCTCCCTTTGGTACTTGATTTGATCGGCGGAGTCATTTCAAGGAAGGAAAAGAAAGAGGCTTTGTGGCTTGAAGTTCTCAATAATTTGAGTTCCTTTATTTTTAAGGATGAAGAGGAAGTTATGAAGGTTATACAGTTAAGTTATGACCATCTGTCAGATCACCTAAAGCCGTGCTTTTTGTACCTTGCAAGTTATCCAAAGGACAAAGATATTGAGATATCTTCGTTGAAAGATTTATGGAGTGATGAAGGACTTGTGGAACCAACTGCTTTGAAGAGTGTATTGGAGGTTTATGTGGATGAGTTAATTTCTAGTAGTTTGGTAATAGTGAGAGGTGGTAGGCACACGAGTTGCCAAATTCATGATCTTGTGCATGATTTTTGTTCGATAAAAGCTAGAAAGGAAAAGTTGTTTATGATGAGGACATTCATTCGGATGTTAATTCTTACTCGTTCAATCCAGAAGAGAGAAATCCTTATGTTAAACACCTCCTCTATTTGGAGATAGACTGTGGATACCTGGCGTACAATATTAGCTGCAACTTTCACCTAAGACACCTGAGGCTTCTTAAAAGGTTGGAGATACAGGGTATGACTTTGAGAGAGACTTTGCTGAATGAAATAGGCATGCTTGTTCATTTGAGGTGCTTAATCATTGAGATGAAGGCAAAAGCTCTCCCTCCGTCAGTTTCAAACCTCTGCAATCTTGAAACTCTGATGGTGAATAACAGGGCATTAAACATGGTTTTATCACCTAGTGTCTGGAGTCTTGCAAAGCTACGACGTGCGTCCGTCAGTCTCCTTTGTTCTGTCTATGATTCGGATATTGACAAAACAACAATGTTAGAGAATCTGACATCATTAAGGTTTCTCAAGCTTTCCTGTTCAGTAGAGTCGGAAGATATTTTCAAAAGATTTCCCAATCTCCGAACCCTTGAATTCTGCATGGAATGTTCAGCACTGGAGCAGATTTATTGTCCAAGATTGGATGGCCTTAATAAACTTGAAAAAGTGTGTGCAAGATTTAAGTGCCGTGGGCGTACTCATGTGCATCAGTTTGATTTTCACTTCCCTTTGAGCTTGAAAGAAGTGAATTTTCATGGGTTCAATCTGTCATCAGATGAACTCTCAATAATTGGGAGATCACTACCCAACCTTCAAAAGCTGGAACTAGGTAGAGCAAGCATCGAAGGGGGCAAAGAATGGGAACATGGAACAAGTCACCTTTCAGAATCTCAAATCCCTAGAACTATATAAGATGTCTTTTTCTGAATGGCAGGTCACTGCAAATGACTCCTTCCTGTGCTCGAGTTATTAGGCATACGAGATTGTACTGAGCTTATAGAAATCCCAGAGAGTTTTGGGGATATTTATTCATTGAAGTCCATCGTAGTGCGGGGAAGCCCTCAGCTTGAAAGAGTCAGCACTCAAGATTAAAGAATATGTTGAAGAAATGACGGGAGAAGACAAGCTTGAGGTACACCCTTAAGTAATTTGAAGGTGGATTTAGTTGTTTTTATCTCTATTCTGCTTTTTATTATGGTTACTGTTGGTTTTTTCATACTGATTTTGTGGAATTTTGGGATGAGAAGCTGTGGTGTTGCAATGGATCAGGTGGGAGTATATGAAGTTTCGCTTTCGACTTTTGAGAATGAAAAGAATTACTCATATGAAGCTATTCTTTTTAATTGATCTTATACAACGTGATTTCAATATTAGATATTCATAGAGTGGAGACGTAGTCCAATTTCATTATCAAATGACCCTTATAAATTTTAATCTTGTCATGTAAAATAATTTTTATACCTTCTTTATGATCACTACATTGGAATCTTTCTCTATGTTAGAGGAGATTCGATGTAGTTTATAGTAAGAAAATTATACTTAAAATCTATAAACACTATATTCTTTTCAAACCTCTATGAAATTATATGAAATATGTTATTGTAACAAAATATGATTTTTTGATAAAAGAAATTCATGGAACCGATCGCTTATCATAGTTTCCCTCGTGAGAAATAGGAACTTTGCAGAGTTTAGATATAAAATTTGATATTATGAATTTGGAACTCTAATTCTTCTTAAACTACTGAATTATAGATTAATAATATATACATATTTGATAAATTTTTAAGATAAATATAAGTCGTACGTCAAAAGTTAATGAATTCGAATGAACTCGTAAGCAGGATCCAGGGGAGGAGCTAGATGTTGTCTTTGGGTTCGGCTCCGATCTAGTAGCCTTGGTTTAAACTCTATAACGTCTTAAAAATCTATTGAATATGTACAAATAATTAATCTAAAACTCAATTAATTTTAAAAATTTGAATTCAAAATCCATTAGCTCCAAATCCTAACTTCACCTCTAGCTGGATTCACCCCAGCCTTTTTGACTCATTATTTAGCTCATTTCGTCCAAACTCATTTCGACCTAAGTATATGATCTATCAATCTTTTCCAACAGGTTGTTCATCTGTTGTAACATAAGGTGATCAGTTGTAACAGATTATTCATTTGTTCCAACAGATGGATTATTTATTGTAATGTGACGTATAAAAATTTATAGAATTTTGTCTTACCTTTTTAAAAATGTATGCAGACATCAATTGTAATGTATTTTTCGTTTTTCTTTTGTTTGTAGGTAAAACGTGTCTCCTAAAAAAAGTGAAAGTGGATCAACTTCTGACCACCTAACAAAAAAGGCTAGAGTACAGATGGATTCGGAGGAGCTTCCTTAACAATCTCAGTCAGGGAAAAGTGAAGCTGATGAAAGATATGAAAACGATATTGAGGGAGAAGAAGAAGGGTCTGTAGAAGGTGATGAGGAAGGGTCTGTAGAAGGTGATGAGGAAAATAAAAGTGAGAAGGAAGAATAAGAAGTGGAGGAAGTAGAAAGTGAGAAAGAGAATGATGATAAAAATGATGATGATAATGCATCATCAATGGGACGTGATTTAAGAATGAAATCCCAACATGATCCTGTCAAAACTATTAGTATTGAAAGGTTTTAAGTTGAGATGTCGATAGATTACCCTGCAGATTTAACTGGAGATTTTGTACTTAAATCTCAGTTGGGGGAACATTTTGATGATTTTGGGAAAATAATGAAGGAGAAAAAATAGACAAACTTTTTAAGAAGAGCTGCTTTGAACACTTTCTTGAGCTGCCTGAGGACAACAATGCTCGTTCCAAATAAGCATGGTATATAGTCTTCTCAAGCGCAGGATCAAGTACGTGGGGATGATAATGATTCAAAGGAGGAGGGTAAAAAGATGGATGAAATCTGGATCAACTATTATGGCATGACGGTTTGTTTTAGCATAAAAGAGTTTGCCATAGTGATAGGCTTGAGATGCGATCGTCCAAAAGAACCTCTCATCAAGGAAACACCCTGAAAAAATTTCAAGGCAAGCAAGACAGTTAAACCACCACCATCAAATAAAGGGAAGGCATTGTCCAAGCGACCACCCACCAAAAACAACAAAGGCAAGGAAAAAATAGATAGGTTGTTGGACATTGCTGGACGTGGCTACAGAGCCACAAAATTATCACAACCCAAGGCTACCCCCTAGTCGCGACAACGGTGCTTACGATCCTAAAAGAATATAAGATAACCCATGAATTGATACCTACTATGAGCACTGAAAAATATGGTAATAAGATACACATGTGCGAAATAATTGAATAATGCCAAAGGTTGTAAGTACTGAAATTAATACAACAAAATTCTTAAGTCCGAAATATAAACGAACATACTGAAAATCTGACTGAAAATATTTAACAAATCAGATGACTATCTGAAAAATCTGAAAGCCTCTAAAACTAACTGAAAAGAGTTGATGGGACAGGCCCCATCTAACTCCAAATGACAATGGAAAGAAAATACTAAAATAATGAAGTAAACTAAAATAAAACACCATGTCCTCAATAGATAAGGACTCACCACAACTACTACTGTTGATAGGTTAAACTATCTACGCACGGTCAGGAGCTTGAGCATCTGAACCTATGATATTAAACATCATAGCGCAAGAAAAGAGTATGCGATAAGTACTTTGAATGTACTGGTATGAAAGCTGAGGTTAAGCTAATATACATGGGTTCATGTGCATGAATAATAACTGACTGAATGAATAGCATAGAATAACTGGATATAAATACATGAAACTATAAAATCTGAGAATGTATGACCAAGCATAAAACATGTTCTGAAATGGTCTATAAACTGAAGTACTGTAATACTGATAACTGGATGCTATGGTCAAACAAACCTGAAACTGGATTCTACACTGAATACTAGACTGAGACTATAGGAGCTATCATCTAACCTATATGCCCCGATATGAGCTAATTGGGTTTCAACCTGCGACCCCAATTGGAAGAGTGTCAGTACCATGCCACAAGTACTAACAATGGCTGTGTGGATCCACTAAAGTGAAGTCCCGAGGGACTAAAAAGTCACCCACTACTGGTGGGTGCCCTAGTGAGATATGTGTCAACCCTCAACTGGTAGGTTAACATCTCAAACCTATGCTCCCTACGTAGTTCTAGTATGCAGGGATTGCAACTAAGAGTCACACCCTCAACTGGCAGGTGAGCTCCCATCCCTGGGTTCGCTCGGTGCTAAATCCTACTCCTAACTGAACTGACTCAGATTATTGGACTGATCTAAGTTTGACTGATATGATAACTGACTGAACTGATAATGCTCATACATATCTAAAACCATTCTTAAACTACTAAAATTCTATAAACAGCTAAGTAACGGGTATTCATAGCCCTCCAGGACTCGATAGCAATAACAATAGGACCACATGAAAGCTTTGAAATCATAGAAAAAGATCATTGTTCAACATTCAACACTTAGGCATTTCATCAAACACACGAGGGTCATGAGTTAAAGCATGGAAATGGTTAAATCATGTGATATTAACATAATTGCAATATTAAAATTATGGATTAAGGAGTTAACATGCGAATAATCATCATCCAAATATGTCAAGGGTGAATTGCAACGAAAACGCATGGTAAACATGATTCAAAATAAAAGTTCATATGAGCTTCATGGATATAATTCATAATAACATGTAAAAACCATAATTTAAACTTAAAAATGGATTCTTGGACTCCATGGGTGAAAAGAACCCATGGATGAACATCAAACATACCTTAAAGCTTTAATCTTAAAAGAGGATTTACTTTTCTTGAACGTTCTTGGATTGGGAAGCACAATTTCCTGATTTTCTTAAAGGGAAGATGCTTGAACTTGATGAACTTGGGGAAGGGTTAGGGTTCAATTTAGAGAGAAATTGAGTAATTTGGGCATATAATGCCTTAGATGAAGGTTAATTCCGTGTTTTTACGGATTGGGGCGATGGGAAAAGATAAGACTGCCCTTTTGGGATTTAAATTTGTAACTAGAAAGCTAAATTGAGCATCACCGCAATGCGATGAACCCCTCATCGCTATACCCACCGCGACGCAATGCAATCGCGGTGAGGTGCTGAAAACGAAATCCAAACGTACCTCAATCCTCGTCCAAAAAATTCAAAACTTCCCCGAAACATGCTCCTTACACCCCTGAACATGAATTAACTCAAAAACTTACATCTCGGGGTCAGGAAGGTTACTTTAAAAATCATCGAAGTTAAGAGGCCAAAAATAAAACTAAGTTCCCAACACTTAGCTAAATTTTTAGGTTCTAAGCCTCTTATGCATGCACTATGACCTGAATTGAGCTAAGACTAATGCGGGGTATCACAGAAGTTGATAGAAAATCTCAAGGATAAAAATATAGCAAAGAAGTACAAGGAGCAATTGTGCTTAGTTTGGTTTTCCCATTGCGTTATATTGGCAAGAGACGTATACAAAGTCATAGAAGATAATTTGTTGGAGCTTGTCGAGGATTTTGAGAAATTCAACAATTATCCCTGGGGATATGACAGCTACAAGTTGACTGTCAAATATTTATTGGCAAAGTAATTCCCCAAAGATGATCACATTATACGGCTTTCCTTAGGCTTTCATGATAAATTTAATCACTATTTGTTTAATCTTTAATTAATTTATATTGAATAATTATTATGAGGACTTTGGAAGGCATGTTGCTCTCTCAACGCATTTTAGCTAGGATATGCTAACTTGCACCGACGGAAGCCAAAACATGCCTCAACATCAGAAAACTGGCAAAGGCAAACTGACGGAGAAACTGATAACACCAGGAGATGGCTTGAGCACACAACTAGGCTCGCTGAATTTTGGTAGCTTATTCTACCTCATATACAGTCAATCTTGGAAGGCAATGAAGATAGTCAATCAGAATCAGAGTCGCAAAAATCACTTCACCTGTAATCATTTGGACCATCGACAATGGCACAGGCAGCTCAATGATTGCAACTTTTGGAGGCGAGTACTTCAACCTAACCAACCCCAGTAGGCAAATAGGAGATCCATGAGAATCATACCATGTAACAAAGTAAGATGTTTTCTTATGTCCAACCGAGTTCGAAAGAAGGGAAACTGGTTGTGAATATTGAGGCGTCTGACCTCAATGAACAAGAGAAATATTGTAGAACGGCTATTATTGGATACATCATAGGTGATACACCATACCTAAAAGCAATGGAAAGTTATATTTCACGGATATGGAGCTTTGCACATAAACCCCAGGTACTACAGCATAATGAGGGATACTTCCTTTTTTGGTTTGATTCTATGGAGGCTTATGAAAGGGCGAAGTAGGCGGATCCATACACCTTTCACAATAAGCCCTTTGTGCTTCAGGACTGGCAGGTAAATTTCATACCCTGATTATGTTACTAAAATACCCTTATGGGTAACTTTTCCTAGTCTATCGGTGGGTTATTGGTCAACTGAAGCTCTAAGCAAAGTTGCAAGTATAGTAGGGAGGCCATTATATATGGATCAATTTACTACGAATATGAGTCACATCTCTTATGCTAGAATCTTGGTAGAAGTGGACGTTGCCCAGCCACTCCCAGATACTGTTGAACTAATCACTCCTGGGGGAAGCTTTCAACAATCTGTAAAGTACGATTGGTGACTTAAATTTTGCAGTGAATGTTTGAAATTTGGTCACACAACAAATGATTGTTGGATAAAAGAAAACTCCACAAAGGAATATGAATTCCAGGAAGTAAAGAAAAGGCCAAGAAAAAGGAACAAAAAAAAGGACAACCCTCACCCATGAGACAGGATAGGACAATGAAAGATGCAAAACCAATGGAGGTACAAAATGGGGAGGATAATGCAACCATACATGAATAAGGGGTTACTGCGATAAGAAGCACTAAATAAAAGGAGGTTAAAGCCAGTACCAGCAACACAGTGAATAGATTAGCAGTGTTACTACAGGAAGGTACTAGTAATGCTGGAATTAAGGAGATGCCTCAAAAACCTCCATGATAGTAGCAAATTTGAATATAAGAGGGCTAAACCAGACCTCTAAATAAAAAGAGTTGAAACTCTTTCTGCAAAAGAATAAAGTGGAGATAATAGGTGTATTGTAAACTAGGGTGAAAGATAATAAGTCACAAAAGGTACTAGAGAAGGTTGCAAGTGGATGGAATCATAGCTGTAACTATCCTATGGCCTATAATGGTAGGGTGTGGATATTCTGAAAGGCAAATATTAACTTACAGGTTGAACTCCTCCATGAATAAGTTATACATTGTAAGGTAGAGGTCACTGTAAATCACAACTAGTTTTACCTTACAATAATATATGCGATAAATGAAAATCATAATAGGGATGTACTGTGGAAAGAACTAATCCAACTGGGACAACATACTCAGAATGTCTGGCTCCTAAGTGGTGATTTCAACAATGTCTTGATATCAGATGATAGAATTGGCCACCTGTTCTTCCTAATGAAGTTGACAGCTTCCAAGGGTGTATCAATACCCTCTCCCTCACAGCACTCAAAGCCAAGGGTTGTCATTTCTGTAATAGGCAGGACCCTAGCAGTAGAGTGTATTCCAAAATAGATTGGGCCTTTGGAAACTCTCACTGGATATCTACTTACGGTTATGTTGAGGCATAGTACTTGAATCTTGGAGTCTCTAATGATTCCCCCATCATATTAGCATATGATCTCAACCACTATCAGATCCAAAGTCTTTCAAATTATACATGACGGTGTTGAAATATCCTGATTTTGGTAGGATATTAGAAGATACATGGGGCACCTTCTTTCAGGGGACAAAAATATTCATCCTATGGTGTAAACTAAAGTCAATTTAGAAAGGATTAAAGGGATTGAACACTCACGTAGCTTCTTATAATTAGAAGATCCAGTAAGCTAAACAAGGCCTGGAGATCACTCAAGCCCTACTCATTGAAAAATCTCTATGTCCCACATTAATTGAACAAGAAAAAGATTGGTTAACTAAACTCAAGAAATGGAATAAAATTGAAGATTAGATCTATAGACAGAAATCTAGAGTCAATTAGATAGATGGTGGGGATGCAAATACAAAGTACTTCCATTCACAATTGAAGCTCTGAACTAGCAAGAGTGCCATTATAAGTATTTATGATGAACAAGGAACAGGCTAGAGGATCCAGTGCAGGTGGAAGCTGAATTTACTAGATTCTTCTCAAACCTCATGGGCACAATTGCAATAGAATTACCCTGCCCAAATATTGAAGCTATCAGAAGTGGACCTTGCCTGTCATATAATCAGAAATGCAAGCTGATCAGTCCTATTACAGAGCAGGAAATCTATGAAGCTATAAAAGGTATGCCATATAATAAATCCCCTGATATTGATGGTTTCCCAGCTGAGTTTTTACACTAAATTGGTCCATAATAAAATAGGATATAATTGATGTTGTTAAGGAATTCTTCGAATCTGGTAAATTATTGAGATCTTTTAGTTGTACAGTTGTGACCTTAATCCCCAAAGTAACCAATCCAACTTATGTGGGGATTAAATACCTATATCTTGTTGCACCACGGTCTAAAAAGTCATCACCAACATCCTTACTAATAGAATCAAAATTATTGCCTAGCATACTGTTAACCCATCCCAATCAGCTTTTGTGGAAGGTAGGAACATAGTGGACAACATACTATTCAGCCATGAAATCTTTAAGAGGTACTTCAGGAAGGGGCTATCACCTAGATGTGTCATGAAAATTGACCTTAGAAAGGCTTATGACTCAATTGAGTGGGGTTTTTTGAAGGTGCTATTAGCTGAATTAGACTTTCCTTGCAAATTCATAGCATATATTATGGAGTATGTTACCTCTGTTTCTTATTCCCTTGTTATCAATGGATGCCTGTCAAAGCCATTTTAGGGGAAGAGGGGCATAATACAAGGGGACCCTATGTCCCCTTACTTGTTTATTATTGCAATGGAATATCTCCACAGATAATTCCAACTTATGCAGCAACACAGAGATTTTAGGCATCATCTCAGGTGCAAAACGATTAGGGTGGTCCACATCAGCTTTGTCGATGATTTACTAAAAACCTCTGGATCAAGTGGATTCAAGAGTAGTACTTAAAGAATGAGATGGTAGAAACCTACAATATTCCAAAAAATGCAACATGGGTCATCCGGAAAATCTTAGCATCAAAAACATGTATTATGCATTGCCCAGCCATGCAGGGGAGCCTTGAGACTAGATTCCAAGTTATGGTAGCTAATGGTAAGTTTAGCATCCGAAAAATATATATCCAACTACTACCTCAGTACTAATAGGTACCCTAGAAGAGCATCACACTTCAACAGAATATTCATCCCCAACATAAATTTATCTTATGGCTAGCTATAAGAAGGAGGCTAGCAACTGTGGATAGGTTGCTGAAATTTGGCATTCATGTGCCTCAAATTTGTATATTTTGTGACTCAACTACAGAAACATCGGAACACTTATTCTTTGAATGCACAGTCACCAAGAATCTATAGAAAAGATTACTAAAATAGTTGAAAATTGAAAAGACCATTGGCTGCTGGCAAGAGGAAATACAGTGGGCAACCACATGGGCAAAGAAGAAGATAGAAAAGGGATCTATCATTTGGCATGCTGGTAACTATAATTTAGAGAGAAAAAATAGACTGAGGTTTCAAGATGGACACTACTATGCTGACATGTTATGCAGGGAAATTGCACTACATGTGCATATCACTGGCAGGGAAATTGCTCGCTGGTAGACTCTACTTCAGCAATTGAATAGTTTTCCATAAGTACTGCTAGTGTTGTGCTAAAACTGAACATGTAATAGATAGGATATACTAGTCTATAGATTTTTTTCTTTTCTGAGAGGCAAGAGGTCAGCTTATTGCATGGTTTTGTAATAGACTCACTTTGGTATTAATAAAATTTTTATTTACCAAAAAAAATAATTATTATGACTTCTTTTGGCTTGATTCCTGATTACATTTTTTAGGCTTGGGCATTTGAAGTCATTTCTCTCCTCCAAAAGTAGGTTAATAATTATCCGGATGAGGTTTCTCATCCAAGGATCCTTAGGTGATTGGCTGCAAAGAGCAACACAAGAATTAAAAAGGTTGATCTCTTTAACCCTCCTGATGATGCAATAAGTCTTCTTCCAAGTAAAATAATTTGACTCAAAGAAAATATTGAAATAGATGGTTCATCTATTACGACAGATGGGTCATCTGTTGTAACAGATTACACGACTACTGCAACTGGTGTAATAGATAAGTAATCCATTGCGATAGATAATTCATGTTTTGCAATAGATTACTCATTTATTGCTTTGGTTCTCTAAACCCAACTCAACATATTACCTATCTGCTACAAATTATGCAATAGATGGGTAATCTAGTGCAACAAATAATTAATTTGTTGACACATAAGAATCATCTATTGCAATAGAAAGATCATCTATTACATAAGTTGTTTGTGTTAATATGTAACCCAACTGACTGTAAATTATTATATGATTTAAATGTATCTGTCTTTTTTATAGGTTGTTCATCCATGAATCGTGCCTACTGAGTAGGAGTTGGGGATGACTTTTTTTATTATTTTAGGTCTTGTTGATACAATAGCAGACCCAATGGTGGAGTTAATAAGGAACGAATTAGTTAGAGCAACAGCTATAAGAAGAGCAGTTAGGCAAGGTCAGCTTAATGTTGAGGCTCTTCATGAACAACCTGCTGTAATAGATTTGGGTGTTGCTTCTAAGGGTGTTTCTAGTAAAGTTGTTGATGTTAGTGGTAGCCATGTTGATGCTAATGTTGTTGTCAGTCGTGATGATGAGCATGTGAAAACACCCCTTACATAGGTCTCTCTCACCCTTACACCAATCTCTTCCACCCTTATAGTGGTCCCTCTCACCCCTCTTCACCCTTATGTTCTCATTGTAAATACAAAGAGTGCATGGACAGACAAAATAAACTCTTTGAAAAAGTAGGGGCTATCACTAAAGCTATTGAGAAATTGATATCCAAGAAGGGTGTCATACCATCTAAGAAGGTGAGGAAGCCATACACTCTTACAGTGGCAGTTAGGAGGAAGAAAAGAGCAATTAAACATATACTCTCTAATCTGAATTCAAAAAAATTACAACTCCTCCCTCTCCAAAAGTTGTTAAAGTTCAGGGGCCATTGAAGAAGGTGGACATATACGTGGAACTTATCGCTAAATAGAAGTTTGCCCTGCAAAAGACCATAAATTCCAAGCAATGCATAAAAGAATTCACCATGCATACTTTTCCCCCCTAAGACTTCAAGAATATGATAGATATGCATCAGTGGTATGTGAACAATGTAAGTTTACTTTTCCTAACCTAACCTACTAATCTACTCCATAAAAAAGAAGCCACACAACATATGTGTCATCTGTTGCAACAACTGGGTATTCTGGTACAACTAATGATGGTTCTTTTGCAACAAATTACCCGTATGTTGCATAAGTTGCATTATATGGGTAATTTGTAAGCAGATTCAGAGAACCCTCTGCAACAGATGGACCATTAGTTACATCTTTCCACTTTTTTTTTTTAAAGAAAATTACTAACCTATTTAAAAATTATCTTATATAACAATATGTTGATGAAATTCTCTACCTTATGAGGGGCAGGAAATTAGCGTACTCGGATGATTATGATGTTGTCGATAGGATGATGGACCTAAACTTCTACAACCATTTCAAGGATAGATACGATAAGCTCATTAAGCTAGCGTCAACTATCGATGGCCCGGGATTTGATTTGTTAGTTTCCTGATTCCAATGGGATGAAGATATGATTAATTATGTTAGAGAAAAGAGGTCATATCCACACGGCAAGAGCTGGACCACAGCAAAGAGAATCCTTGTAGTCATGAATGTGGAGGTAAAATATTTCATGGCTCTTGAGATACTACTTGAGGACGGAATGATGAAGGTTTATGACTGCAACTAACCTGTCTTCGACGAGGCCATTTTTACGCAGATGCAGCCACTGTTAGATATATTTCCCAACTTGTTGAGGCAGAGTAAACTGATGGATCATTTTCCAGCGAAAGTGTTAATGAAGTAAGCATGGAATTTTAAAGGTCGAAACAAGGACGTTAACCTTCCAAAAAATAAAACTGGTGCCGCATGCGAGTCCTACATGTTAGCACACATCGAGTGTTTGTTGACCGATAAAGAAATGACCGAGCCACCGACCTTTCTGTGCGACAGCATTGTGGCAAATATGCAAGAGGTCTGGGCCTATAGGATACTAACTAAATGCTTGAAGCCTATGTATAAAAAGGAAGACGTAGAAACACAAACACCATGACAAATTTTATGTCATGATAATTTTTTATATTTGATGAAAATTGAATTTTGTATAATCCAACAGATTGTCTATCTATTGTAACAGATAGTCTATCTGTTCAGACAGATAGTTTATCTGTTCTAACAGATAGTTTATTTGTTGCAATAGGTTGGTCATCCATTGTATTATGCAAATGTTTATATCCAAGTCTATTTGTTACAACAAATAGGTCATCTAATGGAATAAATCAAAATAGTACGAAGACCTGTTTGATAATTTCAAACAGATGACCTACATGTTGTAATATATGTCCAAATCAGTTTGATAATTTCCAATCGATATGTCGTTTGTTGCAACAGATACATTATCTATTGCAATATTAAAATGTAGTATTCCATTTTAATTAATAATTTCAAATATAAGGATAACATAGACAAAATAAAATGGATCGAAGCCTTCAGAAATTACATGAAATAAATCAACAAATAAATAAAATGTAAAAAAATTATTATGGATACAGATCTCAACAATAAATTAACAATTTAAGTTTTGGTGCCAACAATTCCTAAGGAGAGGTTATTACATTGACGGACTCATGCAGTAAAGATATACTCAATATGGTCAAGTTATTCTTTATCTGGTGCTGTGGAATTCAGCTTTGGTCATCGTGGATCTTTAATGTCGCTTGCATACGATTTCTGAGCTTTCATTTCTCCGTATTTCCATAAAAGAGTAGCACGTCTTTTATGGAGTAATCCAACATCAATTCCATAATTTGGTACTTGTAATCTATCGCTCAAATACTCAGCGTAAGCGGCAACAATAAGACCGCAATTTCTGCGTTTGTAAAAATTCGATAATCCATATCTTGTAATTAATGTAAGCGTTGTGAAATTTATGAAATGAAAATAAATCATGATACTTGATTTATACTTACAGGCTACCAACGGGTTGTTGAGAAATTCCTTCAACATATTCTACATCAAATGAATTGCCCATTTTATCCCGGTATGCTTCAATTGTCAACCAATTAGTACAAACCTGTAATACCCCAAAAATCCAAACCAATGTTAGGAACATGGTTCAATATCATTCAGAGTAAATTATAGTTATTTGGTAGTTTATGAATGATTTTGATGTATATTAAGGCTTCAAATAACTCCCGGCTATTAGACGAATCAAAATATTCCTTACTGATTGAGTTTTCGGGAAGAATGTTGCTTTAGTCAACTTCAAAAGAGATTATCTTTTATTATAATGAGAATTTTCTAGATCAAGACCCACCAAATTATAAGAAATTGAATAGCTTTCCAGCGATACCAATTTCACTTAAATCCGATACCCAAGTGAGAAGTTATGACACTTTTAGTGAAAGGCAGTGGCCCATCGCGATAAGGTCGCATCGCGGAGATGGCCAAAATAATATTTGTCCTTTTCTAGTGGACCACCATGATAACTCCGCATCACACCAAGGGGAAATTCATGTTCAGTGGGGCACCACGATGCGTCATGGTGCCAGTTTAAAATTGTCCGTTTCTAGTGGCGCAACGCAATAGCACCGTGTCGCGCCGTTGGACAGAATGGGGATTGTCCGTTTCCATTAACCCAACTCAATACGCACTGCATCACACCGGCATGTAAAGTTGGAATTATCAGTCCGGGTATTAAATTTCCAGGGACCATTTGGTCTTGTTCCATAGCCCCAAATCCATCCAAAACACGTAATTACAACCCTAAAGAGGCATTATGTGCCCCATTACTCATAATTTCACTCAAAGAAACTAATCTTCTCTCAATAACAAGCCCTAGCCTTCAAGATTCAAGATCAATTCTCAAGAAAAACCCTAAAAACTCTGACGAATTCATCAACCCAGGTATGTTAAATGTTCATCCATGGGTCCCTTCCATCCATGGAGTCCAAGTATCCAATTGTAAATTCAAAGTTATTATTTTTACAAGTTATTATGATTTTTAACCATGACTCTCCATGAATTGTGATTCTATACCATGTTTACATGAAATTATTGTTGTTATTAAACCCCACACGTTTGAATAATGTTAGGTGTTGATTTAAATCGTAATTAGTGATGTTGGTGTTGAAATCATGCTATTTCTACAAGCTTTAAATTATTCCCATGCTTAGTTTAAACTATGAATATCAAGTGTTTGATGAAATGTCTACAAGAATGAATTTTGAATAAATGCTTACACATTATGTTCTTAAAGTTTTAGTACTATTTTGCGATTATTGTTATCGAGTCCTAGGAGTTATGAATACCCGAAAATATAGTTGTTTACTTAGTCTCAGTATCTTCAGAATGGTTTCAAATATGTTATGAGCATTATTAGTTCAGTAAGTTATCATAATCAGTTAAACTCGGAACAGTTCAGTATCCCGAGTCAGTTCAGTTGGGAGTAGGATTTAGCACCGAGCAAACCCAAGGATGGGGGATCACCTACCAGTTAAGGGTGTGACCTTTAGTAGCAGTCCCCGTGTTCCATAACTACGTATCCAGCATAGGTTGAGATATTAACCTGCCAGTTAAGGGTTGATCTCATACGGGTACCTGCCAGTTAAAGGTAACCCTTAGTCCTTCGGGATAATACTTTAGTAGATCCCACACAGCTAGTGTTAGTACCCGTGGCACGGTACTGACACTCTTCCAACTAGGGTCACAGTTTGGACCCCAATTTGCTCATTGGAGAATATCGATTAGATGATAGCTCCCACAGTCTTAGTCTAGTAATCAACTCAGTAATTCAGTTTCAATTTTGATTGACCATAGCATAAAGTATCAGTTACTTATATATCAGTACTCAGTATTTCAGTTTATAGATTATATTCAGAACATAATTTATTCTTGGTCATGCATTTTCAGTATTTACAAATTTCATGCCTTCTAGTCAGTACTTCATGCTATTCATTCAGTCAGTTATTACTACTATACATGAAACCTGCATATGAGCCTACCTCATTTATCATACCAGTATATTCAAAGTACTGATCGCATACTCATTTGTTGCACTATGATGTATCATATCATAGGTTCGGATGCGTAGTTCCCAGATCGCGTATAGACATACCAGATTATCAGCTGTAGCGGTGGTGAGTCCTCATATTTCGAGGACATGGTTTATTTATCTCAATTATCTCATCAGTTCAGTATTTTTCCATTCAGACAAAGTTAGTTGGGGGTTTGTCCCATCAACTCCATAATCAGTCAGTAGAGGCTTTTCAGACTAGTACAGACAATCAATCAGTTTTGTTATTATTTTATTAGTTTCAGACAGTTGTTTCCAGCAGTTGTTTCCATATTTATGATCCAGTATTGAGTTCAGTTGCTAAAACCTTATGGCTTATCAGTTGTTCTTCCTCATATGTTATTATATTATTCAGTGCTCACAGCAGGTACCAGCTCATGGGTTAGCTTATGGTCCCTCGAAATTATAAGCACTGTGTGGCATCTAGGATGTATTCTTGGGGCATTACACAATCTTTTGGGTTAAAAATCCACTTACATCAAGGTAAGTAGGCAATATTTTGGACAGCTTTTTTAGATGATGGTCCAGAACGTCTCCTTCCCGGCATCTAGTCGTAAACTCAGATGCACCTTTCTTTTAGAATGATGATAGCCAACACCCAATGAAATTCATCACGGTAATTGATTGGGATGTCCACTTAATCAACAAATTGCTAGGTAAGCGAGCTGGAATGCTAAAACCTTTGATGATGTTGATTAAGCCTTCCTCATTTTGGGAAACTCCCGATTGTTGTTGACAATACCTATCATAGGCATTGTTGATGTAAACTTTGTTCAAATAATTGCATATCATATATCTGTATTGCTCTTGTGTTTGCAACTTGGCCTTCTTTTAGAGGTAGTAAAAATGACATTGATGTGCTGCATATATTATCAAATCAAACATTTCAGATTACGTGACAGTAAAATTAATACACAAATACAATTAAATAAAGTACTAAAAGTAAGATGTATGGCATTTAAACCTCATCATTCCAGCAAGTTTGAGGCTGTGACATCAAGTAGAACCAATTTTTCATTCTAGGATGTGCAATAACAAAGTCGAATATATCAGAATCAAGACTGGATTCGTTCACTTTGTAGTGTTCATTTTATTTTGGCATGATTTATATGTGTTAATGTCATATTTTTACAACTAGAATTGTATAAATTAATATATTTAAAAATCATTTATGTATCTGCCGGCATGAAGCTTTAACAGCCCATCACCAATCCATCCTAAATAGTCGTTGATCAACTTTTTTAGTTTTTTGGAAGCCTCGTCAAAGATGTTAAACCCTTCAAATGCGTAATTATTCCATTCTTCCGAACTAACAGGCTTTATTTTTTCTTTGTCTTTGGAAGTAGTTGATGGATTATCAACTGTGATATTATGTTGTTCAGCAATAGTTTCTATTGTGACATCCACTTGGAAAGCCAAAATCTTCAATGCTAATCACAGAGATACTAACTCATCTATTTTAGCAAATCAAATAGGTCTTCATTCCTATTTTAATTTGTCCAAACAGATGAGTCATATGTTGCAATAGATGGATAATCTATTTGGACAAATCATGTCACAATCCAAGTTGGGACCCTGACTGCAACGGTCATCCCAAACCACGAAGGCCCGAGAGACCCCTTAGCCCACCTACTAGTGATAGTGTCCGCTCTTGGCCCAAGCCCACTCGGCTTTAAAATAAGTCATTAGGGAGTAAGGATTTCTTACTTCTATACCTAGCATCCCTCTTGTGTTTTGCTAATATGGGACTTTTTATCCTAAGTTGGGGTGTCATAAATACCCCTTTTATGGACTCTTCGTCGTCGTTGAGGTTTTTCCCACTGAATGGGTTTTGCCTAGACTAAGGAATGAGGTTTTCCCTACCTTACTGAGATTTTCCTGAACTCAGTTTGAACTCTAGCCCACATCGATAATGCTGACACAGGAGTGGCTCTAATACTATTCTTATTATGACCCAAGTTGGGGCCCAGGCCCGCACATCTTTAAAATACGTCACTGGGAAGTAGGGCTTTCTTACTTATATGCCCAGTATCCTTCCAGAGTTTTGCCGATGTAGGCCTCCTTATATTAAGTTGGGGTGTCACATACACCCCTTTCATGGACTCAGCATCCTCGCTGAGGTTTGAGTTTATCACATCCTGCGTCGGGGCCCTAGACGTGGCACGCACCTAATACTATTTCTAGTACGAACAGATGTTTTGGCATATCATATGAGCATACAACTAATAGAATGAATAAAGAGGAAAAAGTATAAAATAAGATTTCTTAAAGGAGAAAGTCTTTCATCAATGTTCATTAATATCTCATAACATCTGAAGATAGAATAGTCATGATAAATAAGACTAAGAATTACAAGATCTATCTGACAACTAAACCAGTCTGTGGAGCCTCTAATGACTAACTATAACTGTCGGGAAAAGGCCCCGGTATATCCTGATACTGAAAGAAACATAGAGAAATTGTCATATCTAAATTTACCCCTGGTAGAAAAGAGGCTCACCAATAGCAGAAGATGATAATCCTAATGATGCGCCTGACCGCGGACATGAGATCCAGAACCTACATCATGAAATGATGTAGCACCAAAGATGGTCAATATATGGAATGTATTGGTAAGCAAAACCATTTTAAGAGGGTAGTACATCAAGAGATTACAAATGACAATAAAATTCAAATATAAATGATGACATCTGGAAAGGAACAAGAAAATAAACTAAATTTATAATTGACCAAGTAAGGTAGATTTAATTCCTTTGATTATTTGTGGGAGAACATAATGAACCGTCATAAACTACCATATAAGCGCATAGAGTCTGATCTCAGCTCGATCAGCTAAGTCATCCTATACCTTGCCGGGAATAGGAAATGACATAACATAATTTTCTAGCAAGTATCCATGGTTTGCCCCTTTTTGGGACACATGAAAAACAAGAGTCATCCAACTTGCGGAATAATCTCTATTCTATGTCGGCAAATATAGTTTCAGGCATTTGTCATTTCAACCTATGCCTTCATAGTTAGGTAA
Organism: Capsicum annuum; assembly: GCF_002878395.1. Classification (NCBI taxonomy): domain Eukaryota; kingdom Viridiplantae; phylum Streptophyta; class Magnoliopsida; order Solanales; family Solanaceae; genus Capsicum; species Capsicum annuum. The sequence continues at coordinate 204,338,182 of NC_061115.1, read as the reverse complement.
CTAACTCCCTTATGCTCATGACGTTATCTTATTTATCTGATTAGTTCTTGATCAAAATGTTAGTCTTGTTACGTTCATGTTCATAGTTTAGCCTTTTTAGGCTCATAATTATGTATTGCCACTTTAGGCTCATATTGAGAGTTAACCGTAATAGGTTCATATTTATGAGTTAACACTATCAATATTGGAGAGTCATGATAGGTGATTTCATGGTTCGATATGATATAATTCATGTACATGATTGGAAGCATTCTTGTAAAAATATTCATATTAATATTATTATCTATTAGCTCAATGGGGAATTCCTGGGAAGTTGGTACTATTATACTAAAACTTGGAAATTCATAATGTATAAATCACAGTGAAAAGAGTTTTAAAATGTTGCGGGAAGGTTTCCTTCTTGTGGATTATGGAACAAGAATTATACTTTTAAGAGTTTCATAAATTATATCTTATAACTTTAATTAAAACATTCACATGATGGTATGGCTGAGATTTTGACCTTGAAGATTGGGCTAAGATATTGTATTATAAATCATCTACTGCCTGAGATTCTAGAAAATAGATTGACATGAGATCCCAATAGGAGATAAAGCAGCTATTAATAGTAAAAAGTGAACTCAAACTCCCAATCTAAGAATATAACAATATCAATATGGGAAGTTCAATTTTCAAAGATCTATTTAACAGGCCAACAGGTCAATATTTTATGAAAACGGGAAGAAAATCACAAAAAGCAACCGGTGAAGCGGTCTTACAACTGACGGAACAGTTATACAACCAGTGTAATAGTTATACAACTAGTTATGCGAACGTTTATAGAGCTACAATTGGTTCTGACCATATGAACAGTTAAGAAGATGAAAGATGATGAACAAAGAAAGATGTTACTTTTCTTTTCTTACCCAAAGTATCTAGGGAAAATATATTTATGCATTTAATTAAGGATAGGAGTATGAGAGTTTCTTCAATTCTAGTTTATCTTGAACAAATTAAATTGGTGAACATGAATTTGAAGAATACATAAAGATGGTTTTACATACCTTCAAACATTGGAGAAACTAGAGATAGGAGGGAACAAAACTAAGCTTGATTCATGAGCTCTCTTGTGTTTCTTAAGCTTGAATTTGAGAGAAAGGATAGAGGTGTTAAGGGATGAAAAATCTTTGAAATTGAAAAGAAAGTGTTTTTAAAAGATATTAGGGGTTATGGGAAAAGGAAAGGACGAAATCACCCCTCCTGGATGTGAAAAGATATGAAAAGAATAGAAATTTTCATCTAGTAGGTTGTTAATGAGTGATAATTTTACCACTCATTCTCGCTAAACATTTGTGCACATTACCTTGTTTTTAATGAATGAATGAGACATATTGGTGATAAAATGCACTAATATCCACTCTTTACAAGCATAGAGTTGAGGAGATCAAAATATGTGGATTGGAGCTGAAACCAATCAAAAGGGAGCAAGAAAAGTGCAGCTGAAGAATTGGAGCAGAAAGGCCTCAGGTACCGCAGTCGTAGTTATCAGACTGTGATTGCAACAGTCAAGCAAAAGTCATTCAACCGTGATCGCGGAAGTTACCCACGGTCGCATAACCGTAGTCGCAGCCAGACCCGCGCGATCGCGACTTAGCGGAAGAAATCAACCCAAGGGAAATACTATAAATGCACGTGGCTGATCCCAATTTTGACAAAATAATTCAAACCCTAGCATAATGTATAATATTCCATCTTCCCCAATTTTTAGATTTAGCTCTTGAGTTCATAGCCTTCATTTTTGGAGAAGAAAATATTGTATAGTTTTTGGGTGAAGAATACATAGGAGACTTTCTAAGTGTAAGATTAGCTCACTTCTATTGTTGATTTATAGGACTGCCAAGTTAGAAGTAACATTCACTTAAGCTTCAATAGATCACTTCAATAGAGATTATGGGTATATTTATGCTTATTTATCTTATGTGTATCTAGATTTTCCTCTTAGGGTTATGTGTGAATAGGGGTTAAAGTATGTGTGGTTTGCTATTGATTAGCTTCTAATTAGGAGTTTATGTTTATGGGTTTTATCATTGCTATGCTAACTTGGTTGGGGTTTGATGGTGAAAACCCCAAATACCTACATGGATATAATAAGTGAAAGCTCCTTTCTCTAGCAAAACCCAAAGCCATCTTTGAAAGAAGGGTTTTGGGTCAAGCTTAGGAATTCATATCATCGTTGAAAGAAGGATGTGAAGACCAAAGCAATGATAAGCAATTGTGTGTGTAGTTTGCTAAATTTTCACTATCTTAGACATAAGGGTGAATGTGAGGTTGACTATACCATGGGTATCATCCTAGAAATAGGGATGCCTAGATTGAGATTGTGGTTACTAATTGTTGAACACACCTATTAGGTATTTGAAAGAATCAATGGGTGAAAGTTTGGTGTTTTGTTGAAAGACTAGCATCAAAATCTATAACCAAACCTACCCATATTTGACTTACTAAATTGATGTTGATTGCTAACATCCACATATCACTCCCTTAGTAATGCATAATCCCAAGATCTGTACATACTTTTTAAAATTCTAATTATTCATAGCCACAAATTTATACTAGAAAAACCGAAAAAATAAACATTAGTGTACATACCTATCTCCCCCATTTTTACCTTTTTGTGTCATTAGTTTGAATTTAACTTGTATCTATTATTTCGAAGTAACTTGATTGTCACTTATATTGTTCCTCGTGGATTTGACCTCGACTCCAAAGTTGGGTAAATATATCGACGATGACCTCCTTGCACTTAAATTGACGTGTAAGTTGAGCGTTATCAGCTGTTCTGACTGTTCTTAGCAAAACACACGTAACTTTTTACTCGAGACTCCAATTTATGAGCTGTTGGTGGCATTGGAAAGAAGATTCAAAAGTATTTAATTTGGTAGGTAATGGGTCATGTAATTCTAAGTATTCTAGGAGAAATGGTTGTTTAAGTTTGTTCCTTGTATGAACCTATACGAAAACTTAATCATTAAAGGACCTTTTAACTCAAATTTATTTAGAGATTTATTATACCCTTAATTTATATCCAACACCCCTACGCTTAAGACATAACCTTTACACCTAGATACAATAAATTTTCTAGATTCAAGTATAAGTACATATGAAGAGCGGTCCAATTAGTCTTTTTTAGCCCGAAAGTTTAGGGTGTTACAATATCTCCACCTTGGGATCATTCGTCCTCGGATGATGGGCATGGATGAGTACCTCATATGATAAAACTAAAATATTGTAGTCTCTCTTGAAATATTTCTTAATGACATAAACTTACCTAACATGTGGAGCGTCGTAACAAGCCATAGAAGAAACAAACAGGCATGAGTCATGAAATGCATGAGACTTAACATAGACATATCATAGGACATGGGTTTTATGGGAAATGAACATAACAATGTAAGACATGAATTTAGGTATGAACTATAAGGGTATCTTAGTTATCTAAATAAGGTTTATAGAGCATGAATGACATGACGAAGACTTAGACATGAGTCCCATTCGATCTGAAGTTACATAACATGAAATTGGGGTGCATTAGACAAAGGAATAAGGGTATTTTCACCTCTAATACTGGTAGCATTAGATCTTAGCAACACCTTTTGAACCTAACTTTTCCCCCTGAATATTACACTTCATTATTTTTAAAGTACAATTCTCACATGGGCACATACAAGGACTAAAGTTTAATTCTAACACATTCTTACCACGTCCAACCCTACTCAGAGAAACAAGGTGCCACACCTAAAATACTTATGCTAGTCTGAATTTCAGGATCCCATAATCTATTTCCCTATAGAAACCTTCATCTTTATTGTTGACTTGATCTTAGGTTAGTTTTAAAACTCAACAAGGTCTCTCTTGCATCACAGTTATACCCAAGGACACTATTTTTTCTCATCATTAAAAGAACCATCATTGAATTCTAATAAAAAATTTACAAATTTCATAGTGTATTTAGCCATATAGGCATCGATGTTGTAACACCCCGTATTTCCCTAGCATAATCTAAGTCCAATTACATGAGTATTCGTATATAAAATTTTTGAAACACTCATTATTTTTTAGTTTAGATCCTAACATTACGTAGGAAATTCAATTATCTTTCCAACGATATAAAATTCGTCCAAATTCGATAATCGGGTAAGACGTTATGGCGATTTTAAGTTTCAGTCGCAAAACCCCATCATTTTAACCTTTAGCGCATCGTGGAGCAGACCAATCTCCCATTTGGCAAAATCTAGTGAGGGTCCACAATCCTGGAGCATCGCCCCATAGGTCAATTTGATATTTGTCAATTTTCAGTGGGTCTCCGCGATCATGGCGCGGCGTGGAGATGGAAAAATTGGCATCCACAGGCCTACCGCGATGGTTTTGCGGCGCGGCATTTGTCCAGGTCCCAATTTTCCCTTTTCCAGTGGCTTGGCGTGATAATGGTGCATTGCACCAAGGCCAAAAATTGGTATTTCAGTTTCCAACTTGTGTTTTTTAAATTTGTTTAAGGGTATTTGGGTCTTTTTCCTAATCCCTAAACATGAAATTTAACCCCTAATTGACCTATCATTGTGAAGCAGAATTCACCAAGTGTTGGATTGTTCACCAACCAATCGGGAACGTGAGCTGGGTTTAGACCGTCGTGAGACAGGCTAGTTTTACCCTACTGATGACAGTGTCGCAATAGTAATTCAACCTACTACGAGAGGAACCGTTGATTCACCAATAGCTTATATTTAAGTTGTTGCAGTTAAAAAGCTCATAGTTGGACTTTGGGATGGGCCGGCTGGTCCACCTATGGTGTGCACCGATTGAGCGTATCGAGAGCTCAGATTTTGGGCGCCCCCCCAATCCACGCTGGTCCACGCCCCGACTCAATCGGCGAACCGGCTCGTCGCCGTTCCACATCCAATCGGGGCCGCAGATTGGGCTTGGCCGCATGCGTGCAGCGCCTGGATCTTGCCCTGAGAGCAGCATCCAGGACTCGCCGCACGCACAAAAGCACCAACTCATCCAAAATCAAGCGCCAGCAGCCCCGAGTTAGCCTCTTGTTTTTCAAGCGTTGCGTGCGTTCCATTCCAAACAGTTAAGCATATGATTTCAAGTGGAATTTTGCAAAAAACAGCGGCATCGCAACTGGAGAGAAATTATACTTCAAGGCGGCCACCGCGACCCTTTCGCCGTGGTGGCTTAGCCAACGACACGTGCCCTTGGGGGTCGAGGCCCCTACTGCGGGTCGGCAAGCGGACGGCGGGTGCATGCATCGCTAAAGCAAGTCCCGCTTGACACGATATCCCACCCTTGGGGGGAGCAGAGGAGATGAAGGCACGCCGAGGCTCATGCACGGGCGCCGCCCACGCCGGCCGCCAGCGCTCGCCGCGGATTGGGCTCGGCCGCATAAGTGCAACGCCTGGAGCTTCCCCTGAGAGAAGCATCCAGGACTCGCCGCACGCACAAAATCACCGCCTCGTCCGAAATCAAGGCCACTATCCTACCATCGAAAGTTGATAGGGCAGAAATTTGAATGATGCATCGCCAGCACGATGGCCGTGCGATCCATCGAGTTATCATGAATCATTTTTCACTTTCTCTCAAATTAAAAATCCTCTCTTTCAAGAACAAGAAACCCTAGTTCTCAAGAATTAAGGTCAAATCTCAAGAACTCTCCATTAATCCTTCTAAATTCATCATCCCAGGTATGTTAGATGTTCATATATGGATTCCTTTTATCCATAGAGTCCAAGTATCTATTTTAATTACAAATCTATCATCTTTTCAAGACTCATGATATTAAATTGTGATTTAAAACTGTGAATCTCCATGAACTTCCATGAATATAGATTTTATACCATACTTTAATGGAATTACTGTTGTTATCAAATCCCCCATGCTTTAATATTGTCATTATTTGAATTAGATCATGATTTAGTGTTATAAATGTTGAAGTCATGCTATTATTTCAAGTTTTATACTATTCCCCATGAATTAACTAAACTATGAAGTACAAGTGTTTGATAAAATACCTACAAGAGCGATTTATTTAATAAGAGCCTTCATGTTTTGGCCTTCAAACTTTAGTGTCTTTTCAGTATTGTTGTTTTGAGTCCTGGGGGTATTGAATACTCAAAAACCATAGCTTTTTATTTAGTCTAGTCTCAGTACATTACATAATAGTCTTCAGATTATATTATGAGCATTATCAAAATAGTCAGCTATCAGTTATTCAACTCAGAACAGTTTAGTATCTCAGTGTCTTTCAGTTGGGAGTAGGATTTAGCACCAAGCAAGTGTAGGGATAGAGGATTCCCCGTTAAATAGGCAGAGTCATTAGTAGCAGTCCCTATACCCCAGAACTACGTAGCCAACATAGGTTATGAGCAGCCACCCGTCAGATTAGGTTTGACTATCTCGTAGGGGTCACCCTCCAATTCAAGCATGACACCCTTATTCCTTTGGATATTATATAAGATTAGTGAATCCACACAGCTATTGTTAGTACCCGTGGCACGGTATTAACACCCTTCCAGTTGGAGTTACAGGTTGGACCCCGATTAGCTCAAATTGGGGAATGTCGGTTAGATGATACCTCCCATAATCTCAGATATAATCTCAGTCATAGTCCCAGCTCAGTTATTCATTCATAGTGTTGTTTGACCAAAGCATATAGATTTCAGATATCTCAGTATATCAGTTCACAGATTTTACTCAGTTCATGTTATATGCTTGGTCATGCATCCTTAATATTTATAAATTTTCCTATATTTTTAGTATATACAGATTCCATGCTCTTTATTCAATACTCCATGCTTTACATGTAGGTACAGTTAATTATTATCATTCCTATTCATGAGACCATGCATATCAGCCTAACTCATTTAGCATATCAGTACATTCAAAGTACTGATCACATGCCTTTTCTTTTACGCTATGATGTCTCATATCATAGGTGCTGACACTTAGTCTAGACTCTCAGATTATCAGTGGTACAGTAGCAGTGTTGAGTCCTCATCATCCGAAGACAGATTATATTACTTTATGTCTTTATCTCAGTAGTTAGTAGAGTTAGTTGGGATTTTTCCCATCAACTCATAATATCCAGTTTAGAGGCTTTTCAGACACAACAGTTAGCTATTCAGACTATTCAGATTTAAGTATTTTATCAGATTCATAATTCGGTAGTTATTTCATTATTAAAATCTTATGGCATTTCAGTTATTCTTTTACATTCATAATTATATGATTTAGCGCTCACAGCAGGTAACAGCTCATGGGATAGCTTGTGGTCTCTCGGGACCATAAGCATCGTGTAATGACTAAGGGGTAGTCTCGGGTCATTACAAACTTGGTATCAGAGCTTAAGATTTTAAAAGTGTCCTAGGAAGTCTGAAAGCCACGTCGAGTAGAGTCTTGTGCTTGGGTGTGTAGTGCTCCAAACTTAAGAAAGAGAGGCTACAAGGTATTTAGGAAATGTTTCCCTTCTTTCAAGTATTCATGTCGTACGATTGAGCAAGAGCTTAAGTTAAACTCTCAGTCTAATCTGTTTCTTCCTTCTGTTTATAGAAAATGCCTCCCAAGAAGAATGAAAGAAGAATAAGAACTCAGCCCGTCTAGGAAGATCCTCTAGACGAGCATGTCTCTCACACAGAATTTAGAGTTGCATTCACTACTCTAGCAAACTCTATTGTAGCACAGAATAAACTACCAGCTATTGTTTCGGCCAACCTAGTGGCTAATACTTCTACAACTAGAATTCAATATTTCACCCAGATAAATCCTCCTTCTTTTAGGGGATCCAAGTCTAAAGAGAATCCACAGGAATTCTTAGATATGGTTCAAAAGGTAATAGATGCTATGAGGGTAGCGTCTAGTCAGAGTGATGAGTTGGTTGCATATCAATTGCAGGATGTAGCCCATACTTGGTTTAAGTAGTGAAAAGTTGATAGAGGTGTTGATGTAGGACCAGTAGAATGGGAAGAGTTTGCCACAAATTTTTTGGATAGATTCTTTCCATTAAAGTTGAGGGAGGAAAAAGTGTTAGAATTTATTAATTTAAGGCAAGGTAGCATGAGTGTGATAGAGTATTCTATCAAGTTCACTCAGTTAGCTAGATATGCTCCTCATGTTGTAGCTGACAGTAGGTCCAAGATGAGTAAGTTTGTGTTCGGCGTGTCTGATAGTGTGGTCAAGGAGTGTAGGACCGTAATGTTGATTAGTGAGATGGACTTGTCTAGACTGATGGTCCATGCTCAACAGATAAAAAAGCAGAAGATTAAGAAGAGGGAGAGAAGAAACAAAAGAGCTAGAATGGGTAGTTTTAATTTCAATCAGCTAAAGTCAGAAGGTGGTAACCGTCCTCAGTTTTATCAGAGGTCTTCAGCACCAGTTGCTTCTTTGGCCAGTGCCCCAGTGCCCAAATTCAGAAGCGATAATAGGGATAGGGCACCAGGCTCTAAGTCCCAGGTCAGTGTTGCAGTGCTCGTACTAATTCATCATGTCAAAAGTATGGCAGACACCATCAGGGTGAGTGTAGAGCGGGTAGTGATGTATGCTTCGGGTGTGGAAATATAGGACATCAAATTCGAGAGTGTCAAGTAGTTGCTCAGAAAGGTAGGGATGCATGCCAACAGGGCCAGTCCCATCAGTCGTCAGTTCCATTCGGCCGCCTAACTCAGCAGGGTGTCGCGTCCAGTGCTACCAGTGGTCAGCGTCCAAATAGATTATATGCTCTTCATTCCTGCCAAGATCAGGAAAATTCTCCTGACATAGTTACTGGTATATTGCAGGTCTTTCACTTACATGTTTATGATTTACTAGACCCTGGAGCTTCTCTTTGTTTTGTAACTCCATATATAGCTGTCAATTTCTGATTCAGTCCCAAATCTTTTGCAAAGCCCTTTTCAGTGTCTACCCCACTGGGTGTTTCCATTGTAGCTAGACAAATATACAGGAACTTTCTGATCATCATATCTCAGAAAATTACCTCAGTTGATCTCGTGGAATTAGAGATGACAGATTTTAATGTCATTCTCGGCATGGATTGCTCCACTCATTCTATGCCTCAATTTATTGTAGAAACAGAATAGTTCATTTCTAGTTCCCAAATGAACAAGTCCTTGAATGGAGGGGTAGTACTACAGCTCTTAGGGATTAGTTGATTTCATACCTTAAAGCCAGAAAGATGATATCCAAGAGGTGTGGCTACCATCTTATACGAGTCAAAAGCTCTAACTCAGAAACTCCTGCTCTTGAGTCAGTCCCAGTAGTAAAAGAATTTTTAGATGTGTTTCCTGAAGATCTTCTTGGAGTTCCTCTCGATAGGGAAATCAACTTCGGAATAGAACTTGTCCCAGGTACTCAGCCAATATCTATTCTACCATACAGAATGGCTCCAGCTGAACTTAAAGAGTTGAAAAAATAGTTAAAGGATCTCCTAGATATGGGATTCATCAGGCCCAGCATCTCCACATGGGGCGCACCTATTTTATTTGTGTATTAGAAAGACGGTTCTCTCAGAATGTGCATAGACTACCGTCAGTTGAACAAGGTCATAGTCAAGAATAAATACCCACTTCCTAGAATTGATGACTTGTTCGACCAACTTCAGGGTGCCAGTTACTTTTCCAAGATAGACCTCAGATCAGGCTATCATCAACTTAGAGTCAGAGAATGTGATATTCCGAAAATAGCTTTTCAAACTCGGTATGGTCACTTCGACTTTCTGATCATGTCTTTGGTCTTACCAATGCCCCAGTAGCCTTTATGGACTTGATAAACTGAGTGTTCAAGCAGTACTTGGACAAGTTAGTCATAGACTTCATTGATGAAATCCTTGTTACTTTCGTAGTGAAAATGAGCATGAAGACCACCTCAGAGTAGTGCTTCAGACTCTTAGAGCTCATCATTTGTTCGTTAAATTTAGCAAGTGTGAATTCTAGCTAAGATCAGTAACTTTCCTTGGCCATATTATTTTTGGTGATGGCATTAGAGTTGATCCCCAAAAAATCAAAGTGGTAAGAAACTGTCCTAGACCCATCTCTCCATCAGATATCAAAAGTTTCTTAGGTTTAGCTTGCTATTATCGTTGGTTTGTTGAAGTTTTTTATTCTATTGCATCCCCCATGTCCAGATTAACTTAGAATAAAGTTAAGTTTTAGTGGTCAGATTCATGCGAGAAGAGTTTTTAGGAGTTGAAAACTCGACTCACCTCAGCCCCAGTTCTTACTCTACCAGACGGTTCAAATGGTTTTGTTGTGTACTGTGCTACATGAGGAGGTTTGGGTTGTGTCCTCATGCAAAAAGGTAAGGTCATAGCCTATGCCTCCAGACAGCTTAAGCCTCTTGAGAAAAATTATCTAACTCATGATCTTAAGCTAGTAGCTGTAGTGTTTGCCTTAAAGATTTAGAGACATTACTTGTATGGGGTGCATGTAGATGTGTTCACAGATCATAAAAGCCTGTATGTGTTCTCTTAAAAATATTTAAATTTGTGTCAGAGAAGATGGTTAGAGTTATTGAAGGATTATGACATGAGCATTCTGTATCATCCGGGCAAGGATAATGTAGTGGCTGATGCTCTCAGTAGAATGTCTATGGGTAGTGTAGCTCATGTTGAGGATGGTAAGAAGAAGTTAGCTCAGTAAGTCCATCAGCTTGCCCGATGAGGTGTCCATTTACTCGATTCAGCAGAAGGTAGTGTATGGGTGCAGAGTAACTCAGAGTCATCTCTAGTTTTTGAGGTGAAGGAAAAGCAGAATAGAGATCCTGGTCTAATTAAGTTGAAAGAATCAGTCAGAGATCAGAGAGTGGATGTTTTCTCCTAAGGAAGAGATGGTGTTTTGCGTTATTGGGGTAGATTATGTGTGCCTGGTGCAGATGAGTTGAGGCAATGAATTCTTGTAGAAGTGCATAGTGCGCGTTACTCTATTTATCCAGGGGCCACTAAGATGTACCGTGATTTGTGGGAGATCTATTGGTGGAGTGGGATGAAAAGAAATATTACAGAGTTTGTAGCTAAGTACTCTCCATGCCAGCAAGTTAAGATTGAGCACCAAAAGCCTAGTGGGTCCATACAGAAGTTTAGTATTCCTATGTGGAAATGGGAAGAAGTGAACATAGACTTTGTGATAGCTTTTCCTCATACCCGTTATTAGCATTACTCTATTTGGATAATTGTAGACAGGATGACTAAATCAACTCATTTCTTGCCAGTCCATACCTCTTACTCAGTCGAGGACTATACCAATCTTTATCTTAGAGTGTTGGTTAGGTTGCACGGTGTTCCCTTTTCTATCATCTCAGATAGAGGTACTTATTTTACCACTTACTTCTGGAAATCATTCCAAAAGGGTCTTGGTACCCAAGTCTTCCTCAGTACATCCTTCCACCCTCAGATAGACGGTCAAGCAGAATGGACCATTCAGACTCTTGAGGATATGCTGAGAGCATGCGTTGTTTATTTTAAGGGTAGTTGGGATAACCATGTGCCTTTGATTGAATTTGCATACAATAATAGCTATTATTCTAGTATCCGTATGGCTCCGTTTGAGGCTCTCTATGGTAGGAGATGTAGATCTCCAATTAGTTGGTTTAAAGTAGGTGAGGCCACAGTAGTAGGGCCTAATTTGGTGTTTGATGCGTTAGAGAAAGTTCAGTTGATTAGAGAAAGGCTTAGGGCTGCCCAGAGCCCACAGAAATCGTATGCAGATGTGAGGAGAAAGGACCTCATGTTTGAGGTCAGTGATCTTATGTTCTTGAAAATCTCTCCCATAAAGGGAGTGAAGAGATTCCGCAAGAAAGGGAAACTTAGTCACCGATATGTCGTCCCTTCAGAATCCTCAGTCATTTTGGAAAAATAGCTTACGAGCTAGAGTTGCCTTCAGGTTTAGCCTCAGTACACCTAGTGTTCCATGTCTTAATGGTGAAAAATGTATTGGTGATCCAGCTATAGTTGTTCCTTTAGAAAGTGTGGATATTCAGAAAAGTCTTTCCTTTAAGGAAGTTCCTATTGGAATTCTTGATCATCAAGTTCGTAAACTAAGGAACAAAGAAGTTCCACTAGTCAAAGTTCTTTGGTGAAATCAGTCCGTTGAGGGAGCCACTTGGGAAGCAGAGGCAGATATGCAGACCAAGTGCCCTCATCTCTTTTCCGCAAATTCAAATTCAGTATAAGGTAACAAGACATGCATCCATGCATCATACATGCATATTCAATGTGTAATCTCAGTCCATCAGTTCCCTCAGCTTAACCAGTTTTATTCGGGGATGAATGATCCCAAGAGGGAGATATTGTAACAACCCATATTTTCCTAGCATAATCTAAGTCCCAATACATGAGAATTCGTATATGAAATTTTGAAACACTTATTATTTTTCAGTTTAGAGCCTGTCATTGCATAGGAAATTCAATTAGCTTTCCAATGATATAAAATTTGTCAAACTCCGATAACCGGGTAAGAAGTTATGACAATTTTAAATTCCAGTCGAAAAAAACCATCATTTTAACCTTTAGTGCATCGCGGAGCTGGCCAATCTCCCATTTGGCAAAATCCAGTAAGGGTCCGCGATCCTGGCATATCGTACCATAGGTCAATTTGATATTTGTAAATTTCTAGTGGGCCTCCGTGATTATGGCGCGTCAAGGAGATGGACAAATTGGCATCCACAGTCTTACCACAATAGTCGTGCATCGCGACATTTGTCTAGGTCCCAGTTGTCCCTTTTCTAGTGGCTTGGATTGATAGTGGCGCGTTGCGCCAAGGCCAGACATCAGGATTTCAGTTTCCATCTTGTGTTTTTTTAAAATTTGTTTAAGGGTATTTTGGTCTTCTTCCTAAGCCCTAAACTCGCCCTACACATGAAATTTAGCCCCTAATTGACCTAAATACTCATCATTTTTCACTTTCTCTAAAATTAAAAATCCCTTCTTTCAAGAACAAGAAATCCTATCCATCAATCCTTCTAAATTTACCATCCCAGGTATGTTAGATGTTCATCCATGGATTCCATTCATCCATGGAGACCAACTATCCATTTTAATTACAAATCTATCATTTTTTTCAAGACTCATGATATTAAATTGTGATTTAAAACTATGAATCTCTATGAACCTCCATGAATATTGATTTTATACCATACTTTAATGGAATTATTGTTGTTATCAAATCCCCCATGCTTTAATATTGTTATTCTTCGAATTAGATCATGATTTAGCATTATAAATATTAAAGTTGTGCTATTATTTCAAGTTTTATACTATTCCCCATGAATTAACTAAACTATGAAGTACAAGTGTTTGATAAAATGCCGACAAGAGTGATTTATTTAATAACAGCCTTCATGTTTTGGCCTTCAAGCTTTAGTGTCTTTTCAGTATTGTTGTTTTGAGTCTTGGGGGTATTGAATACCCAAAAACCATAGTTGTTTATTTAGTCTAGTCTCAGTACTTTACAGAATAGTCTTCAGATTATATTATGAGCATTATCAAAATAGTCAGATATCAGTTATTCAACTCAGAACAGTCAAGTATCTCAGTGTTTTTCAGTTAGGAGTAGAATTTAGAACCGTGCGAGTGTAGGGATGGTGTCTTCCCCATCAGATAGATAGAGTCATTAGTAGAAATCCCTATACTCCAAAACTACGTAGCCAGCATAGGATATTAGTAGCCACCCATCAGACTAGGCTTGACTATCTCGCAGGGGTTACCCGTCAGTTCAGGCTTGACACTCTTTGTCCTTTGGACAATATATTAGATTAGTGGATCCACAAAGCCATTATTAGAACCCATGGCACGGTATTCACCCTTCCATCTAAGGTTACAGGTTGTACCTTGATTAGCTTAAATTGGGGAATGTCGGTTAGATGATACCTCCCACAGTCTCAGATATAGTCTCAATCACTGTCCCAGCTCAGTTATTCAGTCTTAGTGTTGTTTGACCAAAGCATATAGATTTCAGTTATCTCAGTACATTAGTTTACAGATTTTACTTAGTCCATGTTATATGCTTGGTCATGCATCCGTAGTATTTATAGATTTTCCTGTATTTTTAGTATCTACAGATTCCATGCTCTTTATTCAGTACTTTATGCTTTACATGTAGGTCCAATTAATTATTATCATTCCTATTCATGAGACCATGCATATCAGCCTACCTTATTTAGCATACCAGTACATTCAAAGTACTAGTCGCATACCTTTTCTTTTGCGCTATGATGTCTCATATCATAGGTACTAATGCTCAGTTCTCGAATCGCACCTAGACTCTCAAATTATCAACAGTATAGTAGCAGTGGTGAGTCCTCATTATCTGGGGATAGATTATATTACTTTATGTCTTTATCTCATTAGTTAGTAGAGTTAGTTGGGGCCTATCCCATCAACTCACAGTATCCTGTTTAGAGGATTTTTAGACACTACAGTTAGTTATTCAGACTATTCAGATTTCATTATTTTATCAGATTCATAATTCGGTAGTTATTTCATTATTAAAACCTTATGGCATTTTAGTTATTATTCTGCATTCATGATTATATGATTCAGTGCTCATAGCAGGTACCAGCTCATGGGTTAGTTTGTTGGCTCTCGGGATCATAAGCACCGTGTAACAACTAGGGGGTTGTGATACCCCGGAAAAATTTTTCGTTAAGATCTCGAATGAAAATATGTTGAATTTTGATCTTTATTGTGATTAATAATTTTTTATGTGGAATTTTTGATCTTTATCGTGATCATCCAACACAGACACTCGAGCGATGAGTTATGATCATTCCGATCTAACCGTGAATAGTGGTGAACAGTAAATATGCAGGGAAAAAATACTGAGGCTAGGCGAATTTTAGGGTCAACTTCAAATGATCATAACTCCTTGTATATAATGATCTGGGTGAGCTACTATATATCAACAGAAATTCCTGAAAGTCCTCTTTCCAATGAAATTAGTTTCATCCAATTTGGCCATCGAATCAAAAAGTTATGGTCGATCTACTTCAGCCTATCAAAACAGTCCACCAAAGGACAGATTTGACATTATTTGATTTTTAAGGATATTTTGGTCATTTCCACTCCAATCCATCCGGTTAAACCATGGATTTAAGTCCATTAAGAGCATTCAATAGCTTATTTTTCTCCAAAATTTCCTAAGTCTCAAACCCCAACCCTACTACTCCAAATTTTATCCTTCTATGTCTCTTGATTGAACCGTAGAAATTTCAAATTAATTTGGGATTCGAGTTGATCATGTTAAGGGCTTCGAGAAGCACCCTTTATTTTCGTTAATAAAGTTCCGGAGTCAGAAGTTCATATTCATCTTCCATTTTTAGGTATGTGGGGCTTTGAACAAGATTATCCTTTCGATCTTGTGCCCAGTATTTTTGTTAAATTACATTAACATAAGATTTTACATGTTTTACCATGAATTGGAAATATGATTTTATATCTTATATTATTGTCCATGAGCTATGAGATTATGTCATCCGATATGTGTATGATGTTGAGATGGAATTATGTCCAAAAAGTATTTGATTATGAGAGTATGATGATTTAATTTGTTAAGCCTTGATTTATACTATCATTCCACTATTTCCTTATTACGAATTTATAATTGATATTGGAAATTCTATATCCCTACTATGGGTTGATGTCTCAAGTACCTTTAAATGAGAGTTGGATAGTAAATTGAGAAATATTGATACTGAAGTTGCAATGAGTCTTGGTATTTTCCGGATGATTTTGATGAGTTAAATTGTTTAAAATATTATGTATTGAGTCTTCATATCCTTGTCCAAATGTCGAGTCGGTTATGGTTCAACGCATTGATACTTTGTTGATGTTGAGGAAGATTAAAATGTTTTGAGATAAAATGTGTTGAGTTAGGAATCCACAAATTTATATGATTTGACAAATGACAAAGAGATTCGATTTGGTCTTTATGATAGACCCTTGTAATGTTGTGGTGGATTTCCTAATGTGTTCTGAACTTGTCGGGGAGTAGTACTAGGCACCGAGAGAGAAATTTGGTATTTCCCCAAACCTATGTGCCACCGTAGGATTGTTTGATGATGATATTATTGGCCAGAGAGCCCAATTGTGATTATTGCAGTTTTAAGGTCGTACTCCCTGGCAAAAAGTATGACACTCCCGCCAACGGGGGTTTCAAACGTTGGTATTCCACGTAGCTCACATGGGGTTGTCGGTTTTAGGAAACTCCCCTGTCCATAAGAGTCATGTTTATTAAAATACCGAGTCACTCCGAGTTTTGATGTGGTAAGTCAAGTTGCCTATGATGATCTATAATGATTTATGAGGTTTTTCTCCTACATTTCCTATCTAAGATGTTATGAGTTTCATGATTCAATGTCACTCAAGCCAGGTGTGTCATTATGGTCCGAACGTACGTTTTTATGAAATTTGTGATATTATTTATATTTTGCATGTGCCCCCATATACTTAGTACGTATCTTGTGTTGACCCACATATTTCTCTATGGGCTATATTCTTACCATGATGTAGGTTCAGGTACTCAACCTCGACAGTGATATTCGAGTGTCGCATCTACGTTCCTTCAGTGGTGAGTCCTCATGGTTCGAGGACCAAGTTGCTAGTTTTGGTACTGTTGTTTTGTGATCCCTTTGGTCTGTTGAGTTAGTTGGGGGTTTGTCCTAATGGCTCGTTGATTTTGTTGTATAGAGGTTATGTTAGACTAGTGTATTTTTGGGTTGTGTTGTGTATAGATATTTCATATATGTACAGTCTAACGATATTCCGTGCCATGTGTGATGTGATATGATATGTATTTATATATATATCCTCAGTGTAGCGTGTATATTGTTGTGTTGGAACCCAAGGGTAGTGTTTTGGCTTAAAGGGTTAGATTGAGGCTACGTGTAGCCTTGGGCACCGTGTGGCATCTTGGGATGATATTTCGGGGCGTTACAGGGGTAGTCTCGGGTCATTACAGACGTGATATCCAAGCTCATTACTATAACAACATGGTTTCTTCCCAGTTAATACTATATATAAAGAAAAATCTTCTCTATCTACCCCAGAACCTCTATGAACCACAATTTTATGTACTCCTACCATGGGACACAACATATGAACTTATATAACTATTACATATGACCAATCCTCATCTCGCACTTCATCCATGCTTAAGATCTTAGATGAAATGGTACTCCATAATCATCACAACAAAAAACATTTACTCACTCCTATCCAACCATTACTCAGTTGATATCCTACCACTACCATGACATAAGGAATAGCGCTGAAGGTCTAGAATATGAGCACCAGGAATAGACGGGATACTGCTCAATTATTACTAATACTTATCATGACCTTGCTAATAAAGATGTGAACTGCGAATAAAGCATAGTAGGTATGAATATTTCATATATCAAATACATAAAACCTAAACAAAGAGTCATTCTGGTCATAGTCAGGACATAGAACAAACTAGGAACATATCTTAAAGTATTGTTTCTTAGGATAGAACATAACGTAAAGCATGGGTTCATGGCTCCGAAATATAGTAACATATAACTTGTATTCCTAGAACCTTAGAGTAAGATTAGGATCGTGATGTGAAGTTATTGTTTCCTATTCAAGGGTTAGTACATGGACATGAGTTTTCATATAAAATTTGGATCTTAGACATAGGCATGACATGAATGCATAAGATATGGATAAAGTTTCATCTTGGCTAAAGTCATGAAATATGCTAGAATAAGAATAAACCATAATGAAACTCGTCATCTCTCTTTCCTGAAAACCCTTACTATCTGCATCTCAAGACCCAATTTTGTTTATTACCTTATTATCTCTCCCTTAGGTCAAGTTTGACATTTAAAGTATGCGAACCTATTCTCAAATCTGAGCTATCATCACCTTACTCCCCCGATAGACTACATCTTTAGGCATACAACCCTTGCTAGGACTTCCTCTTGAGGTACTTCTCTTAACTTCCTCTAAACTTTGTAGTCATTATTTTATAATTTATGTTCTCATTGGAATACATAACCACTTCCTCTTTACCTGAACTTTCCATCTTAGTCTACTCACACACATCTCTAAATTCTTATCCACCCACTCTAATGGAAATTAAAATTGTACTAAGAGGCTCAACATCGTCAACTTATAATCCTCTTTATTTAGCTCTCAAGAGCACCATATATGACATACTTAGGCTTCTCCACACTTGGAAACTCTAGGGTATTAACTAGGAACACATAGCACTAATAAACTTGGAATATCATAGAATAACATACTACCTTGGTTACCCATTTATTTTTATAAAACTTATGACTTTTCTTCATCTAAGGACCTCAACTACAACTCACTGTTTCACTTTTATTCCACATATGTATTATTTTTTCACATTGGCACTATCCCTAAATTTTCAAACATAAGCTCTTCCACGCACAAAAAATCAAGCCTACTAGATTTATTTTTCCAAAACTAGTGTGATCACCCTTATACTGCCATTCATTAATCACTGTGGTCATCTAAAGTTCAAGATTAGTGTTAGTGCTAAACATGGATGGCAACACTATCCGATAATACTAATTCGAACTGTATCTTATAAAAATCAAGAACCACTAGTCCATTCAAATTTCATGACAACATAGTCGATCTAAATCACATTATCTATCTCATTGACTTCGCAACATTACTATCACTTCCTACTAACACAAACTTAATCCATAGTAAAATTCTTTCATAAATGAGTATACTCCAATTCATCTTATCCAACAACTCTTCCTCTATTAACTACCATACAATTTGGAAAGTCTTGATACACCATAGCCAACACTGAAGGACATTCTATCCCATTTCTCGCTTAATGAATACATGACTCTTGCTACATACTCCAATCAATTATTATCCCCAAATCACACTATCTCTCAAGTGAAAATACTATCCAAGCACTAAAATACATACCTTCTTGATAAATGTGTCATTTATAACAAGGTTTTTTAAAAAAATAAAAAGGAAAAAAAGTGTGAGAGTACTTCTTAGTTTGGCTTTGACGTACGATTTATATGAACAAGTGTACATTCTTTTGAATCAATGGGCTTAAACGGACTAATGGTCTCTTCTTAATCCCTCGTGCAGTCTATTAACTTATTGTTGGCTCTATGTTAGAGAAATACGTCGATAAGAATATGACCTTTAATACTTTTACCACCTCAAAGCTGAGGCATAATAAGTATAGTTATTCAGTCCAGTTATTCAGACTAAGTATAGTTTAGTCTTACATGCCCAATATTCCGCTATCAGATAGCAGTTAATTAGATAAGTTATTATGTTTATGCATTCATTCTCAGTGTGATTGTATATTTAGATCCTTAGTTTATGTCAGTCTCCATCATGTAGTTTCAAACCTAGTATTCATACAGTATCCATGTTTTACCATATTCCAGCTTCAGTTATACTTATATCATTATAGCAAGTTTATAGAAACTAAGCGTAGAGATTCACCATCTTATTAAAGAATGTTTGTCACTCATGCTTTAAGATATTTCAGTTTTCAGTTTATTCCAGCCTATTGGTGAGTCTACTTATAGTTAGCATGCATGTTTTATGATTACATATGAAATTAGTTTTACTTATTGCATTCACCACAGCATACTCAGTACATTCCAAAAGTATTGATCCACATATATTTCTATGTGCTACATTGTCTCATAATGTAGGTATCAGTTATAACCTACGCATTATGATTAGACAGTTACAGATTCCATCCAGTTGGTGATGAGTTCCAGACAATTTTAGTTCATGTACAGTTTATTTATTTTCCATGTGTATTGATTAGTGGTAGTTGGAGGCATGTCCCAACTATCAATAGTCAGTATAGTAGAGGCTTCATAAATATCAGTCAAAGTCAGTCATGTAATTTCAGTTTCATCCTTCAAATTTATCATATTATAAAGCTTTATCAGTATTGTATCTATTTTAGATTTTAAGTATGATTATGTTTTCACACAGCAGAATAGCTATTTATTATGGTATAATTTAGTTTCTTATTAGTGTGCCAGTTCATGGGTTAGCTTGGGATTACTTGTGGTTCCAAGCACCGTGTGACGACTAGGGGGTAGTCTCGGGTCATTACAAACTTGGTATTAGAGCAAGAGTTCAAGTGTCCTAGGGTGTCTATGAAGTCGTGTCTAGTAGAGTCTTGCGGAATGGTACAAATATATCTGTACTTTTCTTCGAGAGGCTACAAGGTATTTCAGAAATATTTCCCTTCTTTCAAGTCTCAGATCATGCAGTAGAAGTATTATCTAAGAAATTTATGCAGATCCTCATCTTGCACTATTCATGCTAACTCCTCCTTACTTTTGAGGTGACAGAAACAATGATGCTTAAATCTCTACAGATAGTGTTTCCTCAGCCAATCCCCACAGACAGTTATGGGATTGCATCTTGGCTTAGAAAGGATACCATCAGTGCCCTTATGTCATAAGGTTTGAAATATTTCATTCATGTTCATGAAAATTATGTGTTAAGCCAAAGTCAGGTGTGCTTTCAGATTCCTTCTTAGAATCTTATGATAGCATATGATTTAGAGTTAGAATTATGAACCAAAAAGTTTAGCAGTAGTAGGTTGGGATAGCATTATCCAAATTGAGCAGATTATATATTCATGGGGCTAGTTGTATGAAAGGTAAATCAGTAGGCTTGAACAGTGTATGCAAGAATTTAAACTTGTTGATTCGAGATTGAGTATGATGGTGTGGATGAGTTTATCATTCATGTGTATTATTATAAGACTCTAGAGTAAAGTGATTGCAATTCAGTTTAGAGTTTAGTAAAGTGGTCATAGACTTAAAATGATAGCTTTAAGCTAAGGGGGAGATGATAGAACAGGTGACCCAGTTAGGCTCTCAGATTCTAGTAGTAGTGCCAGTGTGTGTAGAAAGCAGTAAGGGAAGATGATTCCTAACCTATTCTTATCTCGGTACAAAGTTTTTCAGTCATTACGATATCTACTCATGTCTTACATGTCAGCTCCATCATCACAGCTCATATTCATGTACTTTATAGAAAAACCATGAACGCTTTCAGTTTCTAGTATGAGGAGTTCCAGTTCACTCAGTAGTATAAATCATGTTCCATGAAATCATGCACTCCAAACTCAGGTCATGCTACTCAGGACTCATGTACTCATGTTTTATAGTATGTTCATATCCTGTTACTCATGCCATACTCATAATGATCAGAAAAATTCATTTTCTACCATGTTGTCCTCAGCTCAAACCTCTCTGATGAATTCATGTCATTGATACTTTATTCCTCAAGCCTAAGTTGAGTGTCAAAGTTATTCTTTAGTATTTCAGGTCCTTATGTTCTAACTTTCAATGAGCTCTCCTTATGTCATGATTAGTTAAAATTTTGTGTATGTTTTCTTAGGCTAGTGCATGAAATTTTTAAGGATAGAGGTTTAGAAAAAATGAGATGTTTTTGTGGTGGTTTGCCTACAAGTTCATGTGTGGTTATGAAGATAGGCTTGAATATCATGTTGGTGTACTAGTGGAATATATAGTTGAGTATAATCTTTTAGTATAATTCAGTCTGTATAGCCAACAATCCAGTCTAGCAGTCAGACAGACAAATTCCTATGGTTTTTCATCTTTCCTATTCATGAGGTAATTCACGTTCATGAAAATTTTGAATTCAGATCAGTTTATGCATATGCATCAGTTTTAGATTCCAGTTATTCAGTTATGATCTAGTCCATAAGTTTCCCGTGCATTATCTCAGTCTTTTCTTAGTTTTTTAGCCAAGCTAGTATCATTCGGGGGATAAAGTATCCCAAAGGGAAGATGTAATACCTCGAGTATTTATGTCCTAAACCTTTCATTTTTCATCAAAAAAAATAGGACCCATCTTGAAGTAATAGTTACTCATCAGTTGACTCTCTCGTTTCTATCTCAGCCTTTATAATCATTCTCATGACAGTACATGTATTCATGAAATCAGTTCAGTTCATGTATCATGTTTCAGAATTAGTTATGCAATCATGTTCCAAGTGAGGCATGTTCAGAATATAATCTCAGTTACCTTCGTATAGTAGTCTCATTCTAACCAATCTTATTCGAGGATGAATGTTTCCAAGGGGAGATAATGTAATACCCTGCATTTTTGGGATAGTCTTTGAACCGTCGTTCCTACGCGTATAAGCTATGATCTAAATAATTCCCATGTAAATATAAGTTTCATGATCTTTATCCTCATGTTTGATTTTGTTTTGAGGTGAAAAATGTCCATAAGAATCACTTAGAACAAAGTTGAGCTTAGAGCCTTTGATTAGTCCAAAGTTTGGCATTTGATCCTACAAGGGTCTACTTTAAATGTGTATAACTTTTCATATACATAAAATTTTGCAGCTCAAGAACCACCAAATTGTATATAATTGAATTAGCTTTCCAACTATATTAATTTCTCCAAAATCCGATGCCTGAGCGAAAAGTTATAGCCTTTTCCGTGTGAGGCAATAAGCCGACGCGTCGGCATGCGCGTTACGGAACTGATTCTTAAGCTAATTCAGTTTTTAAAGGATATAGGTGCACTTTGGTCACTTCCCCTCACCCAAATCCACCCATAACACTTACTTTCAGCCCCCAAAAGCAAAATACACTCAATTATTCAGCTATTCTCTAAAAGAAAAACCCTAGCCTCCTCAAGAACACCAAGAACTTCATCAATCTTTCTTCAAGAAAAGTAAGAACTCAAGTCTAGTAATTCAAGAATGCTTTCAAGATTGTGTTTCTCCTTCAAGATTAAAGCTTTAACGTATGTGGTAGTTCATCCATGGGCCCTCTTTCACCCATGGAGCCTCAAAAACTCTTTTCTTTTAATTAAAAAATGATTCCATTACTATGGTATTTTGTATGCTCAAGAAAGATTGAATTTCATGTTTTCATGATGTTTTTAATTCAATTCAGCCCATGTATGATTCCATGAAATATTTTAAATTCCTCATGCTATGAATTTGAATTTTCCATGCTTTATTCAAGTAAATTCCATGATAGATCCTAAATTCATGATGTTTAGTAATACTCCCATGATTTAAATTCATATCTTCCACATGTTTGATGAAATTCCCATATCATGTTAAGTCAATTTCAAGATGAACCCCCAAGTTATGAATTTTGCTATGTAACTCTATTATTCCCTTATGATTAAGACATTCTCGTATTCAAGTTATGAACTTTACATGTTTTGATGAAGTACCCATGTCCTATTTCAAGCGAATTACATACAAATTCCCCAATTCATGATTTTAGTTATGTAATCATGCTAGGCTCCCATGTTTAAGACATTCTCATGTCCAAGTTCATGATCCTCATACGTTTGGCGAATTGCCCCATATTAAAGTATTAATCTTCACGCACTTGATAGAATGCCCATGTGAATAGAATAGGGTAATCATGACACGTTACCATGTGTTCTCATTCAAGTACAAGTCCATAACCTCCAAGTGTTTGATAAAATGCCTCAGTGAATGAATTGTGAACAATTGACTATGGCTATGCTTCTCAAGATCATGCTATGGTTTACTTTCCATGCTATTGAGTCCTGGGGGTATTCAATACCCAAAAATCTAGTTGTTTACCTAAAGATACAAGAGTTACAAAATAGTCTCAGTAATGTCACGATCAGTAGTACTCAGTCAGTTACAGAACTCAATAAACTCAGTCAAGTTCAATCAGTCAACACGATTAGTAACAGTTCAGTCAAGCCTAGTACAATCCAATTTCAGTCCCAGTATCAGTTATACATTAATAATTACCTCAGAATTCGTATGCACTATTATTTTTAGAATACCATGACCTAAGCTTATCAATTATTAGTTATTAGTTATCAGTTATCAGTTATCGATACATGCACCAGCTAGTATTCCAGTTTCATTCAGTTGGGAGTAGGATTTAGCACGAACGAGTGTAGGGATGGTGGCTTCCCCGTCAGATAGTCAGAGTCATTAGTAGCAGTCCTTGTACTCTAGAACTACATAGCTAGCGTAAGATTTGAGGATTCACCCATCAGTTCAAGCTTGACTACCTCCCAAAGGTCACCCGTTAGTTTAGGCTTGACACCCTTAGTCCTTCGGGACAACACAGTACATCAGTATAGTGGATCCACATAGCCAAAGTTAGTATCCGTGGAACGGTACTAACACCCTTCCAACTGGGGTTACAATTGAACCCCAATTAGCTCAGATTGGGGCATGTCGGTTAGATGAACATTCCCATAGTTTTAGTTTTAACTTCAGTCTTAGTATAGAACTCAGTTCAGTTCTACAGAATTAGGATTGTCAAAAATAGTCACCCAGTTATTAGTAACTCAGTTATCAGTAATCACAACTATCAGTTACTTAGTTATCAGAACTCAGTATTTAGTTCCAGTATAAGCCCAGTTACAGTCTCAGTTACAGTCTTAGTTATCGTCTTAGTTACAGTCTCTGCCATATTCTCAGTCGAGTAATTAGATCAGTAACTCAGTTCAATTTTAGGTTTGCTTGACCATATAGTACAGTTATCAGTTATTCAGTTATCAGTATTTTAGTACCTCAGTTTACAGACTATTTTAGAATCATGTTATACGTTTGGTCTTACATTCTCAAATAATACAATTTTCATAAATTCATGCTTAGTTATCTCATGTAACTCAGTCAGTCCTTACCTCATATGCATAATACTCTAAAGTTCCCAGTATTCAGCTATCAGACATTCAGTTAATCAGATAAGTTAGTATGTTTATGCATTCATGCTCAGTAAGATTGTATATTCAGATCCTCAGTTTACGTCAGTCTCCATCACATAATTTTTGACCCATTATTCATACGATATCCATGTTTTATCATATTCTATCATCAGTTATATTTATATTATTACAGCAAGTTTACAGAAACTAGGTGTAGAGATTCACCATCTTATCAGAGAATGTTTGTCACTCATGCTTTAAGATATTTTAGTTTTCAATTTATTCCAGCCTATTGGTGAGTCTACTTACGCTTAGCATGCATGTTTTACCTATTGGTGAGTCTACTTACGATTACGTATGAAATCAGTTTACTTATTGCATTCACCCCTGCATACTTAGTCCATTCCAAAGTACTGATTCACACATATGTCTATGTGTTACATTGTTTCATAATGTCGGTATCAGTTATAGCCCACGCATCATGATCAGGCAATTACAGATTCCAGCCAGTAGGTAATAAGTTCTCCTACTTTGGGAACTCTAGACAGTTTTAGTTCATGTATAGTTTATTTATTTTTCCATGTGTATTGATTAGTGGTAGTTGGAGGCATGTCCCAACTATCTATAGCCAGTATAGTAAAGACTTCATAGATATCAGTCAGAGTCAGTCATATAATTTCAGTTTCATCCATCAGATTTATCAGATTATAAATCTTTATCAGTATTGTATCTATTTTAGATTTTCAATATGATTATGTTTCCGCATAGCGGAACAGCTATTTATTATGTTATAATTCAGTTGCTTAACAGTATGTCAGTTCATGGGTTAGCTTGGGATCATTTGTGGTTCCAAGCACCGAGTGATGACTAGGGGTAGTCCCAGGTCATTACAAATTCATATCAAGCCATTATTTGAAATATCTAAATTTATTTAGCTATAATTAATAATGATTTGATAAGTTCAATTACAATTTCAATTGATGTCATTGTAATTACATGATCAACTATTGTACTTGTCCTGGCCAGAGTTATCAATTAATCAATTTAATAAGATAAAGTCACCTCGCGTATAGCAAAGCATCTGATACTGGTGATATGATAATGGACCTCAACTTCTAAAATAATTTCAAGAGTAGGTACGACGTAATCAGTACCAAAATGACCACTCCCGGTGTCCTACATCTTGAGACGTTAATTTCACAGTTCAAATGGGACCAAGATATGATTAACTATGTTAGAAGGAAAAGGCCATTTCCATATGGCATGAGTTTGATCGGGGCAAAGAGAAGTCTTGCATTCATGAACCTGGAAAAAAAATATTATGTGACTCTTGAGATCCTCCTCCATAAGGGACACATTAATTCCTAGGACTGCAACTTACCATGCATCGAGGACCATGAGTTTTTCCCTATGGTGCAGCCTGTAACGCCCCGCAACTGGGTCTCGGAACATCACACGATGCTTAAGGCTACAAATAGCCCCAAGCTAACCCTCTGAGCCTTCTACTTCATATATTATCTTACTTAAAGATAAAAAGCATGAACTCAACACTATGACATCATAAAATGAGAAATATGAATGAAATACTTGGTCTGAACAAACTACAACTCAAAGAAAATCTCGAAGTGTTGATAATCTGATGACTAGTCTGACAAACCTCTACTACTCACAACTAGAGAGCCATTAGGAAAGGTCCCCAACTGACTCATACTCAACTGACAAGAATTAAATAGCTACTAAATAAAACTATAAGTCTGAGAATAACCCGTCCCCAAAACATGAGGACTCACCGCCACTGATATGTAGATAGGAGTGCTCGAAAGGATCACTGGTGAGGCTGAGACTGAGCACCTGAACTTACATTACGAGAATGTATGGAACATAGATAAAACATGTGGCTCAGTATTTTGGGAATGTACTAAGCATATGGGGGATTATGCAATTAAAATACTCAATATCATAAGCTTTTATAGAAAACCTGCATGGTGTAAAACATACACACATATCTTGAAATAAATATATGCCACAAGACTCATAAATCATTATGCTTTTATTTAAAACCTCAAATTATCATGACACCTGAAATTATTAGGACCATAGCTTTCAAAAACACTTATACTTTCAAAACTTTATAACTTTAAGACTAAAACACTTTGAAACTTGGAAGACTTTAGGACTTAGAGAACTTTAGGAACTTAGGGAGTTTCTCTTAACCGACATAAACCATGTGAGCTACATGGAGTCCAAAGTCTTACCCACATTGGGGAGATATGTTTTATCCTTGCCATCGGATAAAAACTTAACTTTAGTGATCACTATCTTAACCCACTTGGGGTTTATCAAGAACCTACGGGGGCACGTAGTTCTGGGGCATGAGACCTCAAAATTAATCCCAACTCAGTGCTAAATACTACTCCCTTACTTAGCTCAGAACTTTAGAAAATCCACCTTAAAAAAATTCAACAATATATATATATACATACATAATTGGAGCCAAAATGCATCCCCTTTACTTCAAACTCAAGAATGTGGATTTCTATCTTAACTTACAATCAAAACTCACTTCTTGATATTCTTTAAAAATTGCTAACATCTCATTCTCAAACTCATGCTTTAACCATAAGGTTCAATTCACAACAATAGGACTTGAAATTCTCAAAACATGATATAGACGTTGAATTATACAACTTAAACCATAAATTCACAATTTAAAATATTAATATGCATAATAATATTACAACTCAAAGCTTGGGTCACAATATAATAACATGATAGGAATTATCCATGAATTTATGAAATACTTTACGAAATATGTAACTTTTGGACACAAGAACAAAAGGGTGTTCTTGTTCAAAACCACATACCTTAAACTTGGAGCTTTTGGATGACTTCAAAAATTTTGGAAGGTTATTCACGAACTATTGGGTGTCCCTTTACCCCTCTTAACGGGGAATTCAAATATGCAAGAATTATTGAATTCTCATGGTTGAATCTCTAGATAATTAGATTTTTATGTTAAAACCCTAACCTTGTGGTTAAAGGTGTGCAGAGAATTTTGAGATGTTTAACTAAAGAGAAATAGAAGAAAATAGGTTCTCTGAGGGTTATAAGTCATGGGAAGTGCAGGAAAAAGACCAAAATACCCTTAAAAAACGTCATTAAATTGCTGAAAAAAAATAGCTGACGACATTCGTGACAAGTCGTCACAAAATGTCGTCACAAAAGGGTGGATTTTATGATTTTCGGCTTAAGGTTGACGACATTTTGTGACAAGCCGTCAAACTTGTGACAAGTCGTTACAAAATGTCGTCACAAAATGTTGGATTTTGTGACTTTCTGCTTATGGTGATGAGTTTTGTGACAAGCCGTCAGGCTTGTGACAAGTCATCACAAAATATCGTCACAAAATTTCCAGGCTGATACGCTGGAGTAAAATGGGCATAACTCTTTGCTCCGATAACGGATTTTGGTGAAATTGGTATCGTTAGAAAGCTAATTCAATTATATATTTTTTAGTGGGTCGTGAGCTTAGAAATTCATAGTATAATGAGAGATATTTTCATTTGAAGTTGATCATACCAATACCCATCTCAAGAATTCAATCGGCAAGGAATATTTTGATTTGTCTAATAGCTAGGACACTTTTGAGGTCTTAATACTCATCAAGCTAGATCATGTAGCTACCAAAGCACTAAATTTATTTCTAGGGTTCTACTATTAGTTGAAATTCTCAGGGTATTACAATATCTCTCCCTTGGAAACATTCATTCTCGAATGTCACTAGTTAAGCTGGGAATGCAAACAAATTGAGGATGCACAGTTGGAA
Source organism: Capsicum annuum (assembly GCF_002878395.1). Taxonomy (NCBI): domain Eukaryota; kingdom Viridiplantae; phylum Streptophyta; class Magnoliopsida; order Solanales; family Solanaceae; genus Capsicum; species Capsicum annuum. The sequence continues at coordinate 204,309,632 of NC_061115.1, read as the reverse complement.
TAGTTATCTAAATTGAATCTATGTCATTTTAAACTTTCAACTATTTCCGAGAGTGCACAAATTTTCAACAAAACAGCTATATAACTAAATCTTTGGTTAGATAGAGGCTGAATTAACAAAAAGTGATACCTTCGGCTTGCTCTGAACTTGTGAAGAAGAGGTGTGGGTACTTGGATCGCATATCTGCTTCGGCTTCCCAAGTAGCACCCTCAACTGATTGGTTCCGCCATAAAACCTTGACCAATGAAACTTCCTTGTTCCTTAGTCTACGAATTTAGAAATATAGGATCTCAACTGGAACTTCATCAAATGAAAGGTTATTCTGAATATCTAAGCTATCTAAAGAATCAACAACGATAGAATCACCAATATGCTTCCTAAGCATGGAAATATGGAAAATAGGATGAACAGATGACAACTCTGCAGGCAACTCAACTTCATAGTCTATGTTCCCAACATGGCTGAGAATTCTGTAAGGGACAACATAACGGGGACTAAGTTTCCCTTTCTTTCCAAATCTTTTCACCCCTTTCATGGGCAAAATTTTTAGATACACCAAATCATTAACTTCGAACTCAAGGTCTTTTCGTCTCACATCTGCATATGACTTTTGACGACTCTGAGCTGCCTTTAACCTTTCTCTAATCAACTTCACCTTCTCCATTGCCTCAAATACTGTATCAGGTCTAACCAAAGTAGCTTCGCCTACTTCGAACTAACCTATGGGTGATCTACATCTCCTACTATATAATACCTCGAATGGTGCCATCTTCATACTAGCACGGTAACTATTGTTGTAAGCAAACTCTATCAATGGCAAATGCTCATACTAACTACCTTTAAAATCAAGGCACACGCCCTCAACATGTCTTTCAAATTTTGGATAGTCCTCTCAGCCTGATCATCTGTCTACGGATGAAAAGCGAAACTCATATGAACTTGGGTACCAAGACCCTTTTGAAACGCTCTCCAGAACTGAGAAGTGAACTGAGTACACTTATCCAAAATGATAGACAAGGGAACTCTATGCAACCTGACCAACTCCCGAATATATAATCTAGCATAGTCCTCAACTGTATAAGATGTGTGCACGGGCAAGAAATGCGCTGACTTAGTCAGCCTATCGACAACAACCCAGATGGAATCATGATGGCGTCGGGAAAGAGGTAAGCCAGCCACAAAATCTATATTTATCTCTTCCCACTTCCAAGTTGGGATACTAAACTCATGCTTCACTCCACTAGGTTTTTGGTGCTCAACCTTAACCTGTGGACATGTTGCATACTACGCCACAAAATCAGCTATATCTTTCTTCATAACACACACCAATAGATTTCCCGCAAGTCGTGGTACATCTTGGTAGTGTCGGGATGAATAGAATGTCGTGCACCATGCGCTTCGGCCATAATTCTCTGCCTCAGATCACCAACATCAAGAACACATAATCTACCCTGCAACCTCAACATCCCATCTCCCCTTGAGAGAAAACCTCTACCTTTTGGTCTTTGACTGACTCCTTCAGTCTGACCAAGCTAGCATCTAAGTCTTGCTTTTCCTTCACTTCCGAAACCAAAGAGGATTTGGAACTACTCTGCACCAAAATATTTCCCTCAGTGAAATCAAGCAACTTAACACTCAGTCTAGACAGATGGTGCACATCACAAGCCAACTTTTTCTTACCTTCCTCCACATGAGAAATACTACCCATAGACATCCTGCTAAGGGTATCTGCCACAATATTGGCCTTGCCCGGATGATACAAAACGCTCATATCATAGTCTTTTTACAATTCTAACCACCTCCGCTGCCTAAGATTCAACTCCTTCTAAGTCAACACATACTACAGGCTTTTGTGATCAGTAAAAACATCAACATGCACACCATACAAATAATGTCTCCATATTTTCAAAGCAAACACTATAGCATCCAACTCTAAGTCATGGGTTGGGTAATTCTTCTCATGAGGTTTCAACTGCCTAGAAGCATAGGCTATAACTTTACCCCTCTGCATCAACACACAACCTAAACCAACTCTCGAAGCATCACAGTATACCACAAAACCATCTACACCATCAGGCAAAGTCACCACAAGGGTGAAAGTGAGTCGAGTCTTCAACTCCTAAAAACTCTTCTCACAGAAATCCAACCAGAGGAACTTAACTTTCTTTTGGGTCAACCAAGTCATGGGAGACGCAATGGAAGACAACCCTTTAATAAAACAGCGGTAATAGCTAGCTAGACCCAAGAAACTTCTAATATCAGATAGAGAGATAGGCCTAGGCCAATTCCTTATAGCCTCTGTCTTTTGGGGATCAACTCTAATACCTTCAGTTAAAATAATGACCTAAAAACGCTATGAACCTTAGCCAAAACTCACACTTACTGAATTTGGCAATCAACTTATATCTCTAAGAGTTTGTAAGATGATTCTAAGATGGTCTGCGTGATAACCCTCACTTTAGGAATACACAAGGATGTTGTCGATAAACACAATGATAAACATATCAAGATATGTCTTAAACACTTGATTCATAAGGTCCATGAAAGCTTCTGGGGCGGTTAGTTAGCCCGAAAGACATGACAAGAAACTCAAAATGACCATAGCGGGTTTGAAAGGCTATCTTCGGGATATCACACCCCCTTACTTTAAGTTGGTGATAGCCGGATCTAAGGTCTATCTTGGAGAAATAACTCGCAACTTGCAACTGATCAAACAAATCATCTATTCTCGGAAGAGGGTACTTGTTCTTGATTGTGACCTTATTAAGCTAATGATAGTCAATGCACATACGCAAAGAACCATCTTTCTTTCGCACAAAAAGGACAGGTGCGCCCCAAGAAGATATACTAGGCCTTATAAAACCTTTGTCTAAGAGATCTTTGAGTTGTTCTTTCAGCTCCTTAAGCTCTGCAGGTGCCATATGATAGAGAGGAATAGAAATAGGCTGAGTTTCGAGAAAAAAATCGATCCCAAATTCTCTCTCTCTATCGGGAGGTACCCTTGGGAGATCTTCAAGAAAGACATCGAGAAACTCATTGACAATGTTGACTGAATGGATACTTAGGGTTTCAGACTTAGTATCCTTAACTCTAACCAAGTGATAAAAAAAAACCCTTAGATATAAGCTTCCTGGCTTTGAGATAAGAAATAAAATGACTCTTGGGAGGTACTGAACTCCCTGACCACTCAAAAACTGTTTCATCAGGAAACTAAAATTTGACTACACGAGTACAACAATCTATTGATGCATAGCAGGAGTGAAGCCAGTCCATACCCAGGATAACATCAAAATCAACCAACTCTAACTCTATCAAATCAGCAAGTATGACTCTATGAAGGACTGTAATAGGACAATTCTTGTATACTTGATTAGCAACAACAGACTTTCATACTGGGGTAGAAACTAGAATAGGCTCAAAAATACTTTTGAGACTCTTCTCAAACTTCACAGCAACAAGTGGGGTCACATAAAAAAAACTTAACCCGGGGTCCAATAACACATATACATTAAAATGAAATACACGGAGCATACCAGTAATAACATTGGAAGAGTCCTCCTGCTCACGATGGGAAGGTAGGGCATAGAACCTATATTGGCACTGACTGCCAGCAATACTAGAAGAAGCACCCTGAGGAGGAGCTGGACGGGCTGCGGAAGCTGATGAACTAGTGGCCTGGGTCTGGGGTCGGGTATCTCTGCTTCCCTGCCTAGCATGTGGGAACTCTCTAAGCCTGTGGCCTATATTTCCACACCCTAAACAACCACGTTGTTCATCCAAACACTCACCCAGATGGGTCCTACTACACTAGGCACAAGGAGGGAAGTTAGGCTTATTGCTCACACTCTGTTGAGGCCTCGACATAGAAGACATGTTTCCCTACTCTAGCCTATCTCTAGGCACTGGGGCACTAGCTGATGAGGGTACTGGCATAGAAGAATGACTCTGGAACTAAGGGCGGTTCCTTTTATGGGATCTAGCCTGACCGTATTCGTGTTGTTCAGACCTGGCTCTCTTGTTACCTCTCACTCTATCTCTTTCCCTTATCTTACCCTTCTCTATTTACTGCACATGGATCATCAGCCTAGAAAAATCTATCTTCTTGTTTAACATAGTAGTGCGGCATTCTTTCAGTACTAAGCCCGACATACCCGTCATAAACTTTCTCATACCAGTTCGAGCGTCGGAGATCAAGTCAGGAGCATATTTTGCTAGCTGATTAAACTTTAAGCAGTACTCTTTAACAGTCATGGAGCCCTATCTCAAGTTCATAAACTCTTCAGTCTTCTCCTCTCTTAACTCCAAAGGAAAGAACCTATCCAAGAATGCATCTTGAAACATCCGCCAGGTAATGGGAGCATCATCCTCTCCTCTACCCTTACTCCAAGAAACCACCTAGTCATACGCAATGTCCTTCAACCTATAAGATGTTAACTCCATACACTCTTCTTTAAAAACATACATTACCTATGTGATATTCCTTATCTCCTCCAGATATAACTGCAGGTCTTCCCCTGCCTTTGACCCATAAAACTCTGGTGGACTTATCCGCATAAAGTCATGAATTTTGGCAGAAGCTAAGTCACTTCCCTACTGCTAAGGAGCTACGGCCTGATTGTCCTGGACAGTGACAGCTTAGGACAGTGCCTGGAATGCTGCCCTAAATTCGGCGTGGGACACATTTTCATTCAAAGAATCAGCGAGCTGAGGTTGCTGATCATTGTTATTTCTTCGAGCTCGGTGGGGAGGCATATTCTGAAATAAGAGAGCATGAATTAATAGTTGAGAGAGACAACTTGAGCACGATAGACTTGAGAGGAAGAAACAACTTGTTCCTAAAATATTTCGTGGCCTCTTTCTCATAGATGTGGCGCGCTACACATTGATGATCAAGACTCTACTTAACGTGGCTTGTCAGACTCCCTAGGATTCTCTAAACCTTAGGCTCTAATACCAAGTCTGTAACGCCCCACAACTGGGTCCCGAAACACCACACGGTGCTTAAGGCTACAAGTAGCCCCAAGCTAACCCTTTGAGCCTTCTACTTCATATATTAGATTACTTAAAGATAAAAATCATGAACTAAACACTGTGACATCATAAAATAAGAAATATGAATGAAATACTTGGTTTGAACAAACTACAACTCAAAGAAAATCTCGAAGTGCTGATAATCTGATGACTAGTCTGTCAAACCTCTACTACTCCAAACTAGAGCCATTGGGATAGGTCCCCAACTGACTCATACTAAACCGACAAAAATTAAACATCTACAAAATAAAACTGGAAGTCTGAGAATAATTGGTCCCCAAAACATGAGGACTCACCATGGCTAATATATAGATAGGAGTGCTCGAAAGGATCAGTGGTGAGGCGGAGACTGAGCACCTGAACCTACATTATGAGAATGTATGGAACACAGACAAAATATGTGGGTCAGTACTTTGGGAATGTATTGAGCATATGGGGGAGTGTACAATTAAAATACTCAATATCATAAGCTTTTATAGAAAACCTGTATGGTGTAAAATATACTCACATAACTTGAAATAAATATATGCCACAAGACTCATAAATCATCATATTTTTACTTAAAACCTCAAATTATCACGACACCTAAAATTATTAGGACCATAGCTTTCAAAAACGCTTATACTTTCAAAATTTTGTAACTTTAAGACTAAAACTCTTTGAAACTTGGAAGACTTTAGGACTTAGAGAACTTTAGGAACTTAGGGAGTTTCTCTTAACCGACATAAACCATGTGAGCTATATGGAGTCCAACGTCTTACCCATATTGGGGAGATATATTTTATCCTTGCCATCGGATAAAACCTTAACTTTAGTGATCACTATCTTAACCCACTTTGGATATATCAAGAACCTACGGGGGCACGTAGTTCTGGGGCATGAGACCTCGAAATCAAGCCCAACTCAGTGTTAAATACTACTTCCTTACTTAGCTCAGAACTTTAGAAAATCTACCTTAAAATAATTTAACAATATATATATATATATATATAATGGGAGCCAAAATGCATCCCTTTTACTTCAAACTCAAGAATGTGGATTTCTATCTTAACTTACGATCAAAACTCACTTCTTGATATTCTTTAAAAATTGCTAACATCTCATTCTCAAACTCATGCTTTAACCATAAGGTTCAATTCACAACAATAGGATTTGAAATTCTCAAAACATGATATAGACGTTGAATTATACAACTTAAACCATAAATTGACAATTTAAAACATTAATATGCATAATAATATTACAACTCAAAGCTTGGGTAAGACGTAGTTTCATGAAACTCACAATATAATAACATGATAGGAATTCTCCATGAATTATGAAATACTTTATGAAAATATGTAACTTTTGGGCACAAGAACAAAAGGGTGTTCTTGTTCAAAACCGCATACCTTAAACTTGGAGCTTTTGGAAGACTTCAAAAATTTTGGAAGGTTATTCACAACTATTGGGTGTCCCTCGTAGCCCTCTTAACGGGGAATTCAAATATGCAAGAATTATTGAATTCTCACGGTTGAATCTCTAGATAATTGGGTTTTTATGTTGAAACCCTAACCTTGTGGTTGAAGGTGTGCAAAGAATTTTGAGATGTTTAACTAAAGAGAAATAGAATAAAATACGTTCTCTGAGGGTTATAAGTCATGGGAATTATAGCAAAAAGACCAAAATACCCTTGTAAAAATGTCATTAAATTGCTAAAAAAATAGCTAACGACATTCGTGACAAGTCATCAGATTTGTGACAAGTCGTCACAAAATGTCGTCACAAAAGGGTGGATTTTATGATTTTCAGCTTAATGTTGGCGACTTTTTTTTACAAGCCATCAAACTTGTGACAAGTCGTCACAAAATGTTGGATTTTGTGACTTTCTGCTTATGGTGATGACTTTTGTTACAAAATATCGTCACAAAATTTCCAGGCTGATACGCTGGAGTAAAATGGTCATAACTCTTTTCTCCGATAATGAATTTTGACGAAATTGGTATCTTTGGAAAGATAATTCAATTATATATATATTGGTGGGTTATGAGCTTAAAAATTCATAGTATAATGAGAGATATGCTCATTTGAATTTGACCATACCAATATCCATCTCAAGAATTTAATCAGCAAGGAATGTTTTAATTTGTCTAATAGCTAGGACACTTTTGAGGCCTTAACACTCATCAAGCTAGATCATGTAGCTACCAAAGCACTAACTTTATTCTAACGAGATTGAAACAGGGTTCTACTATTAGTTGAAATTCTTGGAGTATTACACAGCCAGTATTAGAGTTGCTTCCAAATTGTTGGAGCAAAGTGACTTAATGAATGACGACTTTCTAGATGAAGTATTCAAAAAAATGGACTTTTGAAGGTCGAAAAAAGTGACAAAAATGAAACCAATTCCGTGTGCGGGTCATACTTTTTTTCATATATCGAATGTTTGCTAACCAACATTGAAATCTCATTACCAAGGTCCTTTCTGAGTGACAACTCTGTGGCAAGGATACAAGAGCTCTGGGCTGTTGAGATCTTATATGGAAGTTTGAAGCCTGTGATTAAAAAGGAAAATGTAAAAAATGATGGCAATTATAATTCTAAGTTTTTAACTTAATTGTATATTGTTTAAATAATGTCAATTTTTTTATTTTTTATGATTGATGACAGTTGTATTATTTTATTAAGTTTGCAAACTTATGAATTAGTACAAAAAATAATGCAACAAATGTCACATCTGCTGTAAATTATCAAATAAGTCTTTCCACTTGTTTGAATTATTCCAACAGGTAGACTATCTGTTGCAACAGATAGTTTATCTGTTGCAATAGTAATATTATTTTAATTAGTTCCAATAAATGAACCATTTATTGCGATAAATAGTCCATTTGTTGGAACAATTCAAACTTGTAGATAGACTTGTTTGATAATTTTCAATAGATGTGACATCTGTTGTAACAGACAATCATAAATTGAAGCCTTTATAAATTACATTAAATTAAACAAATCAATAAAGAAATAAAATATAAAAAATTATTATGGGTACAGATGATAGATATTTACAATTTAAATTTTGAGGACAATTATTTTTAAGGAGAGGTTATTACTTTGACAAACACAAGCTATAAATATCTACTCAATATTGTCAAGTTAATCTTCATCCGGTGCTATGAAATTCGGCTTTAGTCGTCGTGGATCTTTAATGTCGCTTGCGTAAAGTTTAGAGCCTTTGCTTCTCCATATTTCCATAAAAGAGTAGCTTATCTCTTATGGAGTAATCCGACATCAAGTCCATCATTTGGTACTTGTAATCCAAATCTCAAATACTAGGCATAAGCGGCAACAAAAAGACGCAATCCTTGCATATGTGAAAATCGGATAATCCATATCTTGCAATTACTGTAAAATTTGTGAAATTTATGAAATGAAATAAATCATGATACTTACAGGCTACCACTAGATTGTTGAGAAATTCCATCGACATATTCTACATCAAATGGATTACCCATTTTATTTTGGTATCCTTCAATAGTCGATCAATCAGTACGAATCTTTTGGTCCAAAAAGCCACTTATATCAAGGTAAGTAGACAATATTTTGGCTAGCTTTTGTATCTCAAACGATGGTTCAGAACGTCTCCTTTGCAACATCGAGTCATAAACTCGGATGCACCTCTCTTTTAGAACAACGACATCCAACACCCAATGGAACTCATCACCATAATTAATTGGGATGTACACTTCTTCGATCAAGTGCCAAGGTAAGCCAGTTGGAATGCTAAAACTTCTGATCATGTTGATTAAATATTTCTCATTTTGGGAAACTTCCAAATGTTGTTGTCAAAGATTGTAGGCCTTATTGATGTAAACATTGAACAAACAGCTACTTGTCGTGTATCTATATTGTTGTTGTGTTTGCAACTTGGCCTTCTTTTAGAGCTAGTAAAAAATGACATCGATGTATTGCACATTTCATATTACGTAATAATAAAATTAATAAACAGATATAATTAAATATAGTGATAATAGTAAGATATATATATATATATATGGCATTTAAACCTCATCACTCCAGCAAGTTTGGGGTTGTGATATCAAATAGAACCAATTATTTATTCTGGGATGTGCAACAACAAAGTCAAACATATCAAAACCAAGACCCGATTGGTTCACTTTGTAGTGTTTATATTTTCTACATGATTTTATGTGTTAATGTCGTGTGTTTACAACAAGAATTGTATATATCAAATTTTTAAAAATGATTTATGTACCTGTTGGCATGAAGCTTCTTTAACAACCCATCGGCAATCCATTCTGAATAGTTGTTGATCAAATTGGTTAGTTTTTTAGAAGCCTTGTTCGAGATATTGAACCCTTCAAATAGATAATTCGTTCATTTTTTCGGATGGTCAAGCTTTATTTTTTCTTCCTCTTGGAAGAAGTTGATGGATTATCAAATGTGGTATGTTATTCAGCAGTTGCTTCTACCATGACATCCACCTGAAAAGCTAGAATTGTCAGTGCTAATCACAATGATATAAAAAAATAGAAAAAGATAACTCATCAATTGGAGAAAATCAAACAGGTCTTCCTACTATTTTAATTTGTCCCATTAAAATAGGAAGAAGACCTGTATGACAATTTCTAACAAGTGACCCATCTTTTGAAACAGATGACTCATCTGTTTGAATAAACTAAAATAGTAGGAAGCCTTGATGTAATTTGTCCCAATAGATAATCCATTTGTTGCAACGTATAGCTCATTTGTTGGGAAAAAATAAAACAAGAGAAAGACCTGAATGATAATTTCCAATAAATAACCCATTTGTTAAAACAGATGACTCATATGTTGGAACAAAGTAAAATGGTATAGAAGTCTTGATGTAACTTGTCCCAATATATGACCCATCTATTGCAACAGATGGATCATCTGTTGGGACAAATTAAAATAGTTGGAAACCTGTTTGATTTCCTCCAACAAATGAGACATATGTTGCAATATATAATGTATCTGATACAACTGGTTAGTTATCTATTGCAGCAAATGTCTACATCTATTTGATAATTTTTAGCAGATGTGTCATCTATTGAAATACATATGTAGTTTGTTTATTTCTTCAGCACATGGTTTATTTCTTCAGCACATGATGCTCTCTTGTGGCCCTTGTATATTTCTCAAAAGTGTCAAACAAAGACAAAGGAGTTGTAATTTTTCTTTTTTTATCCTTGATAATGTCTTGGATATTTTTTCCTTCTCCTCTTAGCCGCCTTAATTTCTAATAGAGTGTATGAATATGAAATCCTCTTTGATGGAATGACACCCCTCTTAGATATGAATTCTTATACAGAAGCAGTTAAGACATTAATAGCAGTAATCACTCTATCATGGTTTGTCTTGTAGTATTTACATTTGCATGCAGAACATTTGCTAAGAGGGAAAAAATCTGTAAAAACCAGTACTAACATAATCATAACATTTTTTTGTTTCAAAAACTGCAAGAGAAGTATCATTATCCCTAACAGCAGGACCACTACCACTACTACCACCAACAGCTCCATCACAACCAACACCATCAACAACAACAAGCCCACACTCCAAAATTATTTTGCTTATGATGGTTGTTCTTCTAAATAATTCTTTTTTATTCTATCAATGGCCTTAGGGTTCGATAAATTTTGCGCAAATCGTAAAGTAAGAAAAATGACATCTTCAACTTTCATTGATCAAAACAAGCCACAAATGCACAATCTAAAATAAATTAGTACATATATTAGAATGATGATCAAACTGTTTTAAAAAATCATTAATTAAAACAAAAACTTAATTAGAATTAAACTTACTGCTTTCTTCGGGGGGTTGCAGAGATCAAGAAATTTTATTTTTTATTAGTTTTGATCGACAACCATCTCAGAATTCTTGGACATAAAACACCTTCCTGGGAATTCACTTGTTGTCTCAAATAAGAAATGACTTTAAATGTCCAAGCCTATAAAATAATGTCAATAAATCAAAAGCATTATTCAATAAAAAAAACCTAATAAAAGAAATGTTTACCATGAAAGCCCATGTAAAGACATATAAGTTGACTGTCTTTGGTGTTCACGGAGTCAACAAATATTTGACAGTCATTTTGAAGCTTTCATAACCCCAAGTATAGTTGTTAAATGCCTCAAGATTCTCAGAGAGCTTTATTAAACCAAGTGGTATGTTGTTGTTAATGCCTCTCGCCCAAATAATATTATGTACAAACCAAACCAAGCATAATGATTGTTTGTGCTTCTTTGAAAGCCTTTTACCTTTCAACGTTTCTATAAAATTTTTATTTTTGAACAATGGACCAACAAGGGACAACAAGTCATCACTATCACTTGACTTGCCTTTGCCTTTTTTGGTGTGTAGGGTATTTTTTTTTAGGTTAGAATAGGTATAGATTGAGAAGGATGATAACATTTTAGTCCAGTAACTATGACAAACTCCTTCTATCCAAAACAAACATGCATTCCATAGTAATTTGTTCACACCTCATCCATCTTATCTTTATTTTCATACATAAACCTACACTTGAGAAGATGATATACCATAGTTATTTAGAAACGAGCATTGTTGTCCTCCGACAAATCAAGATATTGCCCAAAGCAGCAGTCTCTGAAATAATCATCCAATTTTTTATCTCGAAGTATTTTTTTAAAAGGTATCAAAAGATTTTTCCAAGGCTAACTTAACCACGAAATCACCAGTTAAATCTATGGCACTATCGCATTGCATTCTCATAGAATAACTATCAATGCTGAAGGTTTTGACCAACTCTTCAGTGGAAGGGCTATTAGTATTTGGATCATCTCTTTCAAAACATTCTCTATCCCATGTTCATCATCTTCTGCTTCTGATTGAGATATCGCTTGTAAAGTAAGCTATAGAGTGGTGGATGTAGACTAGCTGCTTCACTTATTCCTTTACTTGAACTTGATTCGGTTTCTTTTCTTTTGAAAGCCATATTATCTAAAAATAATAGGAAAATAAAAAAGATAATAATTGATTAATTCATCATTAAAAATAAGATAACAGTAAATCTAACAAGTACAACACAGTAAAACAATAGTTCAAATAGATCACTCATTTATTGCAATAGGTGAGTTATTTGTTGTAATATCTACTAACTTTTTGCAATGGATGAGTAATCTGTTGAAAATAATAAAAACAGTTTCAATATTGTTGTTATTTCTTTCAATAAATCAGTCATCTATTGAAAATAAATCATTATTATCAACTATCAATATTGTAACATATGAGTGATCTGTTAGAATTATTATCAACTATCAATATTGTTTAGATTTCATCCAACAGAAAGGTCATCTATCACAATAAATGAATGATCCATCGAAAGAAATCAAAGTCTTGGACATGTCGTCTTGTTAGAATAGTTGATAGGATTTCATCTAATAGATGGTTCATATGTTGCAGAAAAAATAAACTAGTAGCAAGATTTTATTCAATAGAACAATAGAAATATCACCATTTAATATCAAATTTACCATTTTTACCAAGAACAACAAATCAACCAAGCAACAGCAACACAGCACACACAACACACACACCAAGAACATCAACAATGACCGAATATACCAACATTGTTATTTTTTTTGTAAAACCACAAACAACAAAAACAAACTTTAAAAAACATAACAAACACCAACAAATCGAATCAACAATTCGACAACAAGAACTACAATATAACAAAAATTCATATTTCACTTTGAAAACAGAAGAGAAGAAATACCACAAATTAGAATTTTCTTCAGTCCCCATTTCAAATTTAAGAAACAAATATTGAAATTATTAACCAATACTAGAAGAGAAATTGGCTCAAGTTCCTCTTTTTCTTCATAACTAAAAATCCCTAATTTTTTACCTATGAAAGACGAAAAGGGACGATGGAGATCTTGAAGTTGTTGTCGTCGGAGAGCAATATTGTCATGTCGATTGATGGTTGAAATTTCAAAAGGAGCTCGAAGCTCAACTATTTATCATCAGAGGTTGAACTCACCGAGATTGAAGAGAGAAATTTACAGAACTATTGGTTGGGAGAAATCTGAGAGAAACTGTCGAGGGGAAGGGTAGAGAGTAGAGCGATGGTTGATTTAGAAAGGAGAGGGTATGGGTTGATTTGTATTTTTTAAAAGATTAGAAAGTTTTGAAAATATTAGTCAAGTCCACAATTAACTTAATCAAGTTTCTTAATTATATTTGACCCTTTAAGTTGGTCAATTTTCACCAATACCATATTCAAGACTTAAAAGACACCTTTCCTTCAATTTTCTCTGGCTTCTCAATAGTTTGTCTCTTGGCCAATCATGGTGCTTCGTCCTCTGCTTTATAATAAATAGTAGTATAAGTACCCGCGCAATGCGCGAAATGTTTTTATAAGAATATTTATTTAAAAATATTACCTAATTCATATTTTTTTTGGTAAATAAACATTTTGTATTTATCACCAAAAGTGTGCACAATGATAAAGCCACAGCATATAGGCATCACACCTTGCTGTCTAAAGTAAAAAAGGTTAACTCAAATCCTAATCAACATAACCAACTAATCAGAATCTCAAATCAAAATCATGCACTAATCTTTGAATTTAAATCGTTGTAGGTAGTATGTGATTGTACTTGTTGCTCTTACATTGCATATGATAGAAATTCCTTTTGATACAGCGTCCCAATTCTGTGGGTCTTCTCAAAGATTCTCTGATTTTTCTCTATCCATAAGGCATAAACCACCTCAGCATATACCATTTTAAATACTTGAGCTCTACAGGATTTTCCATTTGCATTGAGAATACTCCAGTTCATGTACTGATCCCAACTTGTTAACTTGATAAATTTGTCATTCAACCAGTATATGATTCTTTGCCAAAGCCACTTTGCAGCCTCACAATGTAGGAAGAAATAGTCCCTAGTTTTTAGGAAATTTTTGACATAGTATACATGTAGGATTCACCTTCACACCCTATTTAGCTAGCCTATCCACAATGAGAAGCTTGTTCTGGAAATGCAACCACATTGTGAATCTTGCTTTTGGTCTGGCCTGATTATCAAACATAAGACACTTCCACCTAACCCTGGAGCATGGTCAATCAACTGAAGATAGATCTGTATAATGATTTTCTTAGTTTCTTGGATTGGTTGGAATAGATTCTCTAAAATATTGTTAGCTCCTATGATTTTCTTAGTCATCCAGAAAGCTTGTGCTGGAATTATAAAAGTGTGAAGAGCCAGGTTCTTTATATAGTAGCTATGGATCCATCTAATCCTAAGTCTGTCCTACTTATGCATAAGGTCCCAATATGACTTAGCTAGGGCAGCTTTATTCCATATTTTGCATATTGAGTCCACCAGATGCCTTTGGCAAGCACATTCTTTCCCATGATACTAAGGCTTTCTTAGTGATTATGTTGGTCCCTGACTAGATATAACTTCTGCAATAGGCCTCAATGACTTTCAACACTTTCACTGGTAATGAAAAAAGTTGGGACCAATAAGACTGAATTCCAAATAACACTGAGTGTACCAACTGTGCTCTTTCTACATAGGAAAGTTTTTTAGCCGTCCAAGAGGAGATTCGTGTCCCTATCTTATCAATGAGAGGCTGACATTAGTCTATTTTGATTTTCTTAGTAGATAGAGAGATCCCCAAGTATTTGAAGGGAAGGCTACCAAGTGAAAATCCTAGTGTATGTAGGATCAGGTCTTGAGTTCTCTGCGCCACACCACCAAAATACAATGAGTTTTTCTCTAAATTAACTTGCAGTCCTGAGGCTATTGAGAACTGCTTAAAACAACTATGTATTGCAGTAACAGATTCAAGGTCCCCTCTAGAAAAAAGTAACAAGTCACCCGCATAACAAAGATGAGTGATATTCAACCTTGCACATCTCGGGTGGAACTGAAATCATGGGTTATTTTGCAACCTATTCAAATTTTGGCTCAAGTACTCCATAGCTATAGCAATGATAAAAGGAGATAAAGGGCCACCTTGCCTCAACCCTTTAGCTACACTGAATGGTACTGTAGGCTCCCCATTTATCAAGATTGTGTAATTCATAGTTTGGATACACTCCATAACCCATAAAATGAATTGTTGAGAAAAGTCCATCCCCTTCATTGTTTGGTGTAAAAACACCCACTCCACTGAGTTATAGGCCTTATAAAGATCAATTTTAAGCATATATCTTGGGGACAAATGTTTTCTGCTATAGGTTCTAACTAATTCATGTGCCAGAGTAACATTATCTGCAATTCTTCTACCTGGAATAAAACCTGTCTGAGCCTCACAAATGATACTAGCTATTACTTGTTGTAATTTCACTATTAATATCTTAGAAATGACCTTATATATGACTGTACAATAGGCAATGGGGCTGAAGTCTTTCACTGTTTCAGGGTTTGGAACTTTGGGAATTAAGGCTTTTTTGTATAGTTTACTGATTTCAAGAGCTTACCTGTGGTAAGGAAGTCCAAAACAGATTCATATAAATATTCTTGAACTATAGTCTAGGTTTGCTTTAAAAATGGGCATTGTACCCATCCACACCTGGTGCCTTATTCTCAGTTATGCTCCATAAGCTATCTTTGACTTTCTTCCTTGTAACTGTCTATTAGCAGAAGTTGTTATTGATGGTTTAATTTATTTTCTTATCTCATCATACTTCTATTGATTACTGGGAGAGATTGAGCGGAAGATCCCATAAGAGATTGATAAAATTGAATAATCTCCTACTTAATTTCTTTCGAATCACTTAGCCTCTGTCCTCTAAGAGCTTTGAGCTCAGTGATCTATTTCCACTGAGTTCTTTCTTTGATTACGGCATTAGAATATTTTGTATTTGAGTCCCCCAATTTCAACCATGTACTCCTGGAATTTTGCCTAATAATACTCTCTTCAATCAAAGACCATTTTTCTAAGTTTTAGAGCATTGTGCTTTCTAATTCCCTTAGAGAGTCTGAATACTGAAATTGCAGCTATTTTTGAACTATAGTCAACTTATTTCTGGCTTTAGCAACCTTGTCAGCAATACTTTTAAACTCCTCATTATTAAGTAGCTTTAATCTTGGTCTCATATGCTTAAGCTTGCCCCACAAATTATGCATTGGCTTATAATGGAAATTTTGTCCCCAAAATGAAGCTACTATCTCCGTGAAGGAATTGTGACTAGCCCAAATATTAAAGTATCTGAATGGAAACTGTGTAGTCAAAGTAAGTTGCTTGAAACATAGCCTCATAGGTAAGTGATTAGAGAAAGCTTGTAGTCCATATTCCACTAAAATAGCACCCTATTTCATCATCCAATCATCATTACCAAATACCCTACCAAGCCTTCTACAAACTCTAGCACTCCCTTGTTATCTATTTGTCCAAGTATAGTATTCTCCCTTTCAAGGTATCGCAGTTAGGTGGTGATTTTGAATACATGCCGCAAAGTCTTTGGTTTCTACAGGAGTTATTGGATTACCATATAATCTGTCATGATTGTGCAACATCGCATTAAAGTCACCAATTAAAATCCATGGTTGTGCAGTCAATAAAGCTAGTTGATAAAGTGCCCTCCATAGAGATTTTCTCAAGTCGACTATGTTATACCCATAAAGAACTGTAATAGCGCAATCAAAGTCACTGCATCTTCCTTGAATCTGATAATGTATCAGCTGGGCATCAACTTTTCTAACTGTAACCTTATATAGAGAATCATCCCAGATCAACTGTAAGACCTCGTAAAGTTTTCTTGTAGTCTAGCCTTAGAGCGTGTCAAGTGAAGTGTAATTTCGAACCTAAAAGATTGAGAAGAGACTACCCAAGTGATTGTTGTTTAAACCATATATAATTTTCTTAAATCTAACTTTTTTCATGTAGAGAATTGAATTAGCTTTCCAACAATACCAATTTTGTCCAAATCCGGCATCGGGGTAAAAAGTTATGGCCGTTTTACTAAGAGTTGTCGGAACCACCCAGGTGCGATAGATGACCCGATGGACCATCGAGTCTGTGATGGACCGTCGCTCAGCCCATCACAACCAAGGTAGTAACTCTCTTTTCTGGCCTAAGTGCGACGGCCAGGACGATGGACCGTCGCTGAGATCGTCGCTCCTAAGGCAGTGTGGTCTCATCCTGGACAACGTGTTACGGATGTTTCGACGGACCATCAAGACTGCAACGGACCATCGCTTCAACCTTCACATCGAGGCAGTGTGTTCTTTTTTCGACCGGCATGCGATGGATCGTCAAGCTAGTGACGGACCATCGCTCCGACCGTCGCAGCCCCCGTTCAGTATTTTTAACTCATTTTTAAAAGGGCTTTTTGGTTTTTCCACTCTTTTATACCCTGGTACATTTCAAATGAAGCAAATGACTTCATTCATCATCCAAAACACAAAAGAGCTAGGGTTTCTCCCTCAAGATCAAATCTAAAACCCTTCTCCAAGAAATTCAAAAACTTACCATAGATTCTATAAATTGAGTTGAGATTTAAGTTCCCCAAGTTCAAGGGTTGCAAGAACCCTCTCTCAAGAGTAAGAAAAAGAGTTGAAACAAGCTTGTTCATCCAATTTCATAATCTAAGGTATGTGGGGTTTTGAACAAGGGTAATTCTTTCACCCTTGTGCCCAAAGGCTTATTAAAATACAATTTTCTACAATTTATGAGATTTTACATGAAATTGAATTGGGAGTCTTCACCCATTGTTAATGGTTGCAAGCTTTTGATGTTTTCCATAAATTGAGAGTCTAATGGCATGATTTTTACATGTTTTCTTGAGAAATTACAGCTGGGTCTATATCCCATGATTTTAATCCTTGAGAAGTTAATAGTTGAAATGTTTGAGATATTGAAGTATATGAGTATGTTGAGATTATGAGCTAAATTGCTGTAAATTCCAAATTTCTATATGATTTATGAATCTATATGCTACTAATATGCATTTTGATGAGTTTTAACTTGAGATTGAATTATGGGTCACTAAGCCTGAGACTTGCAATTTTATGAACTTTTGTGCTATAAGCACCCATGATTTGAGTATTCTGAGATTATTGAGAAATGTTTTGACCGAATGGTCATAGAGCTTTGAAATCCAAGAATATTGAGAAATGTTTTGACCTAATGGTCATAAAGCTTGGAAATCCAATTTACTACATGTGATTACAGATTTGATTGTTGGTTCTTATAAACCATGAGATTATTTTGAAAGTGGATTTTCATAAGATGAGCGAGATAAACTAAAGGGAGTAGTATTTAGCACCAAGTTGGGTAAGTTACTACAGTTTCTTACTCTAGAACTATGTGCCACCGTAGGTTTGAGATTTTGGGCCTGAGGCCAAGATGATTGGGCCCGAGTCCGAGATAAGTGATCACTGAGTTGAGGTTATAATCCTTGGCAAGAGTATGACGCCTCTCCCCAACGTAAGGTTTCTTTCTTAGGAGGATAAGACGTTGGACTCCATGTAAATCGCATGGTTTATGTCGGTTAAGAGAACCTCCCTAAACTAATGTATTTTCCATTGAGATAGAATATTTTCCCTAAAGCTTTGAGATGAGATATTTTCTAAAGTGAACAAATTACTTTTGAGTATTTTCCAAAGAAGGAAGTAGTTTTATCTACTAATAAGAGTTGATCATCAGTTTTTAAACCAAAGTCATATGATTTTGAGTTCCAAGTGTTTGAGTTCAAAAGAGTTATAAGTTCTTGAGTGATAAGGAAGTTTTACTCTCCATGAGATATATGCATGAGTTGAAAGTATTATTTAAAGCTTCCTTCATCCTATGAGTAATGAGAATAAGAGGAGAGCACAGATTTTAAAGCCAAAGTATAATGACTCACGAGATTTGTGTAACATACTTCATTCTACATGATTTATGAGCTAATTTTAGACTTATTCAAGCCATGTGAGTCATTCCTATTTGCATGCATGATTTTATTAAAGAGTATTGATTTTGTTTTATGTAAATGCATACACCCCCATATACTCTATACATTCCCAAGTACTGATCCACATATACGTGTATGTGCTACATTATCTTATAATGTAGGTTCAGGTGCTCAATCTCAGCCTCGTTAGTGATTTCCAAGTACCTTTGTCTACATCTCCACAGTGGTGAGTCCTCATGGTTCGAGGACTTATCTTCAGATATTTTAGTATTCGAGTGTTTATGTTATTTCTTTTAGTTCAGTTTGAGTTAGTTGGGGACCTGTCCCAACGGCTCTCGAATTCATGTAGTAGTAGAGGTTTTGTCAGACTAGTTATCAGAATGTGGTTGTGTTGAGATTTCCAATATTGTGATCGTTTGAACCGAGTATTACCTTCGTATTTCCTTTCATTTGATATGACAATGCCAGTGTTTTGTATATTTCTCCTTGAATGAGTTATTATGAGAAGTGATAGGCTCAAAGGGTTAGCTTGGGGCTACTTGCAGCCCTAAGCATCGTGTGACGTCCTAGGAGGTGTTTCGAGTTGTTACATCAACCAAATTTGACCATTAATAGCATATTGATAATTATTAATCATTGACCATCCTCGAGCAACATTATCTAGTAAGCTAGCAGCCTTGTGCTGTTTCACTCTAGTTTCTAGGAGCCCTGCTAGCTTAATATTATTTATTTTGAGGTAGCTCTTCAGTCCACGTAGCTTATACCTCTTATTTAGGCCCCTCATGTTCCATATCATCCACTTCATACAGACAAAGGGGTGTCACATCTATCAAAGGGAAGCAGTTCACCTGTGTTATCTCCAATTCTCAAAGGTCGAAATGAATTCTTAGGCGATGTGGTTTTCAATTCAGGAAATTCATCTGGACCAAGCATAGGGCTAGTTGTTTGCACTTTCTTCCCTTTAGTGGTTGTTTTACTGGAAACTATCCAATCATCCTCGGTTATATCCTTCTGAGAGCAGGCTATCTCACTTCCAGAGTCTACAACGGGCTGGGGATTCTTCAATTTCTCTTCTCTATAGATTGAAACTACACCATTTTCTTTAATGGCTTCCTCTATAGGGTGATCCCCTTCCTTTTGGAACTATTTCTGCACAATCCTTGGGGGTTTCTTTGGGTATTTCGGCTCCTAAGTCATCATGTCTCTCCGCTGCTTATTACAGTCATACCTCACTAGTAAATATTTTGCACAAAATTCTGGAGCCCATTCATAATCTACCTTCTGTGAAAATTCTCCTCCATAAGGATCTTTAACAGTAATTGTACTTGGGAGGGGTTTAGTAACATTAATCTTAATAAGTACTCTAGCATAAGAGATCCTACTTCGATTAGCAGCACAAGCATCCGCAAATAAAGGATTCCCTAGAGAACTGGCAATGCGACTTAATAAATCTCCGCTCCAACAGGTTACAAGGAGTTTGGGGAATTTAACCCATAAGGGAATTTCATGAAGTATCTCCTTTTGATAGTCAAAATCTAGTGTCCATATTTTCAAAATCATTGGTCTATTATTGACTATGTAAGGACCAGCACATAGGATTTCATTTATCTTTTTTACAGTTTTAAACTTAAACACTAAATACCCCTCATCATGTAAGAATTACTCTGGTGCAGCAACATGAGACCATTGTTGAGCACAGAATTTCTTCATATAGCTATAACCTGGTGATTTTCCAATCACATATGCAATAAGAGAGCGTTTCCACTTTTCAGCTTCAAGCTCAACCTCCCTCTTATCCAGTTGCACCACGGCATTACCGTTAATCATTTCCAGAGGCACTAAATTTAAGTTCAAGCCCTTCATTACATCTCGATTACCAGAAAATAAACTCGTTCATACCTTCTCCTAGGGTTGCACATCAATTCCTTCAATAAACAATAATCCAGTAGGTGGGTCTGGTTTCATTTGGGGCTTTTGTTGTGGCCCCAAATCACTGGATTTTACATCGTTACTCTCCTTATTCACTACTTGTTGCGATATTTGGAGTTGTTTTATGACCCCCGAAGAGCTGCCAGTAACTTTTGATCACCCAGATCCAGAAGGTAAATCCAGCGTAGCTCATCTAATTCACATTAAAATAATAAAATTAATTAATTCATTTTGATCATACTGGTATATTTTAAATTGACCTTGAAATATTAAAAATATGTGTTAATCGTGAAATTACAATTAATATTTAATAACTAATCACAATTACAATTATTTTAGATATTTTGATATGAAAAAAAAATAGTATTTCTTTAATCATTTTCATTTATCAGATTTTAAAATAGTAAAATATTAAATAATTATTAATATTATTGTGGGACTTTTACCTTTATATTTTGGCAAAATGACCTTCTGGACCCTTGTACTATGTCGGTTGTGTAAGTTGACACTTCTACTTACATGTTTGTTATCTGGACCTTTGAACCCATTAAAAAGCAATATTTTGCACCCTTTGACCGTTGACCTTACCTATGTGGCATTGAAATGGTGACTAGGACAAAGAGAGTGTAGCCACTCGCCTGGGGATGCGAGTGAGGGTCAATTTTTGGTCAATTTTACATTAAAATAATTAAAAAAATAAAAATAATTTTAAATTTTTTTTAAAAAAAGGTTCTTTTTTCCCTCCATCTTTTTTAATTTAAAAAAAATTGAAAATTTAAAAAAAAATTAAAATATTTTTAAAAATTTAAAAATGATTTTAAAATATTTTTACAAATTAAAAAATAATTTTAAAATATTTTTAAAAATTAAAAAAAAAATTCCCTCCCCACCCCACCCCCCCCCCTCCCCCCCCCCCCCCCCCCCCCCTCCCCCCCCCCCCCCCCCCCCACACACACACCTCTACTACCTTTACCTTTTATTTTTTATTTTAATTTTCCCTCAATTCAATTCTTTTCCTTTTTTTTAATAAAAATTTATATTTAAATTGACATCTTTTTTTGGATTAAAATTTAAATTTGAATTGAAAGTGAGTGATAGTGAATATTGAAAAAAAAAGTGAATTTCTCTTGAAAAAAATTAATCTTTTTGTGAATTCTTTAAAGATATTCAAATTTAAAAATCAAAAATTTATTATGTTTGTATATATGAATTTATAGTTAAAAATTTAAATTAGTTGGAGAATAATTTTAATTATTTGGAATGAATTTGATGTTTAATTTGTGAGCAAAAATAAAAACATGATTATTCAAATTTTTCTACAATTTTAAGTTTTTCTTATTTAATTAATTTAATTTTAATATTTAATTTGTTATTTAGCATTTTAAAAACGACTTAAAATTTAATTTAATATTTTTTTTAATTTTTTTATTTTTTAACTGACGTGGCATATGACATGGCAGATGAGGCAGACGTGGCAGCTGACATGGCATCTGACGTGGGGAGAGTGTGTTATACTCACCGAAAAGGGTTTAAAATATTATTTTTTTAGTGGGTTCAGGGGTCCAGATGACAAACATGTAAGTAGAAGTATCCAACTTATAAAACCGACATAGTACAAGGGTCCAGAAGGTCATTTTACCTTATATTTTTAATTAACTAAGACATATAATTACATTCCTTACCTTTCATTTCAAATGTTAATTATTTTTATCTATCAATTCAACTTCACAACTAACTATACTCTTTTTAAAAAGTTCTATCTTTCAATTGCATTTCAAACGCTAAAAATACTTATTGAATCAATTACGGAACTTCTAATTTCAAATTTTAAATTTCCTTTGTCTCAACTCAAAAATTAAGTGCATAAAATTATTATTTTATTTTAAATTTCCAAATATTATTCTATTTCTCATCGTTTTTATAGTGTTTGATTTTATGATTAATATCTTTTAAGTATTTTATTTATATTTCTTATTGTATCATCTAAATTAATTTAATTAAGATCTCTGAAACCACTATCAAAATCGCCACCCCACCAAATACGACACCCACCTCCTAGCCTTACCCCACAGCCACCATCCCACCTTTCTCAATTTTTTTTTACTTTATAATAATTTTTTATAAAATATTTTTCTCGGCTCACCCACCTCTCCTATCTCCCAATCCGCCCTTCACCAACAAAAAAAAATTATATTATTTTTTCTTTAAAATAAATTTTTTATCGCACTCACCCCTACGACCCAATACCCATTTGACCCCTACCTAATCCAAAAAAATAATTTTTTTATTTTTGAAAAAACTTTAAAAAAAAAAAACAAAGATCTTTCCATCTTGTTGTCTTGACCCCCAAACAAATTAGAACTTTTTTATTACCTTTTAATTTTTTTTTCCTATTCTACAACTCTAACCCAACCTACACAACCACCCCACCTACCCTACCCACCTAGCTCACCCCCTACCCCGCCCCAACCACCATAATCTCTTACTCTTCCCCCCATCCATCACTTAACCTCTATATAATTTATTATTTTGTGTTAGATTTATACAAATGCTATTAGGAAATATCCCTTAGTTTACTGATAAAATATCGAGTATCAATTTATTTTAACATATATGCTATTACTACAACGACAACAACAACAACAACAACAACAAATTCAGTTTATTCCCACATAGTGGGGTTTGGGGAGGGTAAGATGTACGTAGTTCATACCACTACCTCCAAAGAAGTAGCAAGGCTATTTCTGATATATATGCTATTACTAATGCCAAATAATCATATCAAATAAAATTATCAATTTTTAAAGCTCAAAATGAACTAATAGCTACTAATTAGTATTTTCATTAACCTAATTTTTTAAAAAAAAATTACTTGATTAAGTTGAAGCATGTTATATCCCTCCAAATAAATTATACTTTTTGTTATCTATTGAAAATAATTTGAGACGTATGGGATTAATTCATCATCAAAATGAAATAAAATATATAAGCATACATCATTAAGATGATGATGAAAGCATATACAAAGATTAAGAATAAACATTCTGTAGTATATTTTCAAAGAAATCTTTGTGAAAAAAATGATACTTGAATTCATAAAAAGAAATCGTCATAATTAACTTTAACAAACATGAAAACAATAGAAAGAGATGATGGTCGATGTCACACCCCCATTTACGTACTTCAAAAAAAAATGGTTATAATTTAATGTTCGAAAGGGTTTTAATTATTAAAGTGACAAAAGATGAAAATTTATTTCGAAAAAAGATTATTTTTAACAATCAAAATTCAGAGTCGCCACTTGGCATAAATCGGGTGTGCCAAGTCACCATTGGAAAATCCTTTTCAAAACCATTTGACTCTTTAAACTGGTTTGCGATCAGAGATTCCGGCTAAGGAATTCTGTTGACCGAGGGGAAGGTGTTAGGCACCCCTCGATCCCGTGGTTCAACCACGGTCGCTTGGTACAGTGTATCGACTATTTTTTGACACTAAGAAATGTATAATCCTCACAAAAGTAGGCAAAATAATCAAACAATAAACAAAAACAAAACAATCCAAAATGTAAAGTCCAGTCCAATTATACAGTCCAAAAATAGAAAAATACGAAAATATAAATCCTATTCTAAACTAATCCTAGACTAAGCTCCAATGCTTTGCCCGACGCCGCAGGCCTTTATCACGATCATTTTCTGCCAACATGATACATCGGGGCATTCCCCGGTGAATAAATACAATGTGTCTCGGGGAATTCGCCGACCGAATGAATACATTTGAATTAAATAAGCTAACTAAATAAACGTTCAAAACACACATTCAAATATTCAAAGCATTCGATCAACACATCACACCTAAATTTTGCCTACCCGAACCTATATTGCCTATCCATTTCAACATATCACAAATCTATCACATTCATGCTTATTTCAAACTAAACAAAAAGACAACAAACGAAGATTAACGTACATTCACCTTTTATCAATTTCTCGATTCCACCCCCGCTAGCTTCGCTTTTACCAATTACACCAAAATTAATCCAATTCGTTTCGTATATCACCACAATCACACCGTCAAACACATAATCATGACATCGACCAAATCCAACAATCATACTCGTCACACACATAATCACAACATCATTATACCAAATAAAAATGAAATAAAGAATAAGGGTTATAGAGATGGACCTTCCGAATATTCTCGCTTGATTAAGAAGAGAATAAAGCCGTTCCGGAACCACAAAGAATACCACAAAATCTCGACTATTATCCAACTCCAAACTCGGTATCAAAAATTAAAAATCAAAAACTGGTCATGAGGAACAAATCAAGACAAATGGGACCTCAAACCCCCAAAACAGCAACGCAACTCGATGAAAGCAAACAATATCCAAATTTCCCAAAAAGAAACAATATGAAAAGCAATGAACCAGAAATAGAAATTGCAATCGAATTCACCAAGTCAGTGCGCAAGATTAATCGCCAAATCGATTCGAAACAAGGACAAAAAACCGCTCCCCGTTCGATCAGTGACGCCTAAAACCGACAAATAACAATAGATACCTGCCAATTTTTGATGTTGTCCGGCCAGATCTGGCAGATTTTTGCGCCGGTTTCACTGTTTCTCACCGGAAATCTCAATCTCCCTCCACTTTTCTTCGATTGTGCCCTCATTATGTACGTGCGTGTATGTTTTTCGGTGAGAGGGTGTGTTTTTCGTTGTCCTAAGAGTGTGTGTGCGATTTGTGCGTAAATCGTGAAGAAGATACACCCCACTTCCCGTGAATACTCTCTTCTTCCCCTTCGTTACTGTGTGTTGTGTGTATTTTCTAAGGTCAATGACGATGGAAGTGCATTTGTATATCGGCTGTGAGGGTGTTTTGGTAATGAAGAAAGGAAGAAAAAAAATTCTCTGTTGGTTATCATCTATCCGAGACCCCCCCCCCCCTCTTGTATGTTTCTATGTGTGTATATTGTTCTCCCCAAAAAGATAAAATGTGAGGTGTAGTGTATATATTCTGTGAGGTGAGGGTGGGGTAGTGATAAGGTGGGGGTGGGGTGGGGTATGGTGTGATGTGGTTTATTTCGATTGGATGGGTTGTTAGGATAAGATGTAGGGGTTAGGATAGGATAGAATTTGTTAGGGAGTTTGTTATTTTTTTGTATTTTGTGAGGGTATAATAACATGGATGAGGGTACACTGTAGGATAAAATAAAAAATGGGTAAAAGTGAATAAAAATTAAACTTTAAGAGGACGAAATCACGTATCTACATCATGCCCCCTTTGGATGTAAACCCATGATGTTTTCATACAAAGCAGTAGACAACGAGGCGGAATTTTGTCCTGACCTTTATTTAAAAGCACGAAGCAAGAGGAAGGAGGAAAATCAGGTCTTGACTTAGGACATCCTACCTAACCAAGTTATGAGGGGATCAAGTGACAAATATCTCAAAGGATTGGAAGGAGGTGGACTATATCGAGTTGGAGAGTCGAGTGAGGTTCCATTGAGGTTCCGATCCACGGATCTGTCATTACATCAAAAAAATGAAAATTACAAGTTAAAACATAAATGAAATTACAAAAATCCTATCTATACAACTTCTGTTGGCTCTTGACTCGACTTTTATCACCCTATTCTTCAGGCGGGCTCCTGACTTGCAATTTCTTTTCAACTTGTTGCTTGGCTTTCAATTACTTCGCTTTGTTGCATGACTTTTCATTTATTCACCCTATTCTCCAGGCGGGCTCATGACTTGCTATTTCATCACTTTGTTGCTTGACTTTTCGTTTCTTCACACTGTTCTCCAGGCGGGCTCCTGAAACCCAAAATTAAAACTAGAACGAAAATTATCCCAAACAAGAATTATAATAAGGTAGTATTTCATTTTCGAAAGTGTTGTCCCATTTTCCAGGAGGGTCCTGAACAGCAAGTAAAATCCCATTTTTCAGGAGGGTCATGAACATAAAGTAAAATCCCATTTTTTCAGTAGGGTCCTGAACATAAAGTAAAATCTCATTTTTCAGGAGGGTCCTGAACATAAGGTAAAATCCCATTTGAACATAAAGTAAATTCCCATTTTTCAGGAGGGTCCTGAACATAAGGTAAAATCCCATTTTTCAGGAGGGTCCTGAACAGAAAGTAAAATCCCATTTTTCAGGAGGGTCCTGAACATAAAATAAAATTCCATTTTTCAGGAGGGTCCTGAGCATAAAGTAAAATCCCATTTTTTAGGAGGGTCCTGAACATAAAGTGAAATCCCATTTCTCATTTTTCAGGAGGGTCCTGAACATAAAGTAAATTCTTATTTTTCAGGAGGGTCCTGAACATAAGGTAAAATCTCATTTTTCAGGAGAGTCCTGAACAGAAAGTAAAATCCCATTTTTTCAGGAGGGTCCTGAACATAAAGTAAAATCTCATTTTTCAGGAGGGTCCTGAACATAAAGTAAAATCCCATTTTTTAGGAGGGTCCAGAACATAAAGTAGATTCCCATTTTTCAGGAGGATCCTGAACATAAAGTAAAATCTCACGGATGTACATTTCCAATGGTAGCTGAATTAAGTGAAGCGAATTTGCACATATTTCAACAAAGAAAATTTGTCAGTTAAAAACTTAGTGGTGGTTTGCAGATCTTGGCTTCTCAGGTATCTGCCCAGCACTCGTTCCTTTCATCTTTGTTCTAAATCTCTAACACTTGCCCTATCTTGCCGCATCATCGACCCAGATCCAGATTGAGGGAAGTGAGTTCTGACTCGAACAATGGGCTTCCATTTTACCATGCCTCTGAGGTGCACCCTTTTCCTAAATCTGAATGCTTCCACGAATCCAACAGCCTGTCGGCTGATAGACTTCCTTTGTTTCATGTTAAATTACGATCATATTTCTTTCCTGTGCTGTTCCTTGGATTTTTCTCGTATAATTGGAAAGAATGATAGTAAATTTTGAAATCCTTTCTCGCTTGTTTTGTCACAGACTTGACTTAAAATATAAAGAAATGATGGTGACTTTTGTTTTGATAAATGACATAAAAAGACAAAAAAACATGAATATGTAAATGAAAGAAAAGGGAAATGTCCCATATTCAAAAAGAAAACTTATCAGAATACGACAACTAACTCCAATGAGTATGATATGCATTTTGGATTGAGCTGCCTGATCTTCCTATCCAAACTCCCTATGTGTTGTTGAGTTTGTGCCTTTGCCGCTGAGCCACTTCTTCAAATCCATTGGACTCATACATCACATTCGATTGACGACATCTTAAAAGACTTTCGCCAACGAATCTCTTTTTTTTCACTTTTCACTTTTCTCTTGAACTCTCTATCGCCTTACGGTGCCCGTGAGGGTTTTCACCAAAGACTCTCTCATTTTTATTTCTCTCCACTCACCATCGCCTTATGGTGCCTGCAAGGGTTTTCACCATAAGACTCTCTCATTTTCATTTCTCTCAACTCACCATCGCCTTATGATGCCCACGGGGGTTTTCACCAATAAGACTCTCTCATTTTTATATTTTTTTCCTGATTTCTTATGCTGAGGGAGACAAGTGGTACCTCATAATGTATCATCATATCCATTGCATGCTTATCCTTAACATTATCAAAAATTGATCTGAAGGACTTTCTTTAGTTGTAACTTGGCTTTTGGTTAAGGTTAGAAAAGATGATAGGGGCTCAAACGATACTTGAAGTGGGGGTGGGGCTTACAACTTTTGGAATCGACTCAAACAACACATTAACTCATGCCCCAGCTTTGTTGACTGGGTGAATCTTAGATCTTTATTTGGTTGGACTGAGCCCAAAATAGGGCAGCCTACATATCTCACTCCCGAGAGAGGAGAATCAGGTCAGACGTAGTTCCATCAGCTTGTTCCTTATTTTGATTTGATTTTTTTTTATTTTCGAACTCTTTCTTTTATTCTTATTTTCTTGACATTTATCTTTGACTCTATTTTGACTCCAAAAGAGGGATATGAAAGAAAAATAAAACGAAGCTCAAACGGGTAAACAAAGGGTGACACAATGTTTGGATAGAAGAATAAAATGCCTTCATCATATCAATCTTCAAAAATGCAAGTACTAAACATGCAATAAAATCAACAAAGAATCAAATATCATACATAATATCTTTTAACTGCATCAGCATTGATGGCCATTTCTGCCATTTTGCCTTCAGTATCTGTCAAATATAAGGCTCCATTGAGCAACACTTTCTTCGCAACGAAGGGACCTTGCCAGTTAGGGGAGAACTTGCCTTTCACTTCAACCTGGTGAGGAAGGATACATCTCAATACCAACTGACCAACTTCAAAATTCCTGGATGGACCTTTTTGTTATACACTCGAGCCATCCTTCTCTGATACAACTGGCCATGACACACAGACGTTAGCCTTTTTTCCTCAATCAAACTCAAATGTTCCAGTCGGATTTTTACCTATTCGTCATCATCAATCTCTGCTTCTACAATGACTCGAAGAGAGGGAATTTCAACTTCTACAGGGATGACTGCTTCTGTCCCATACACCGATAAATATGGAGTTGCCCCCGTTGAAGTGCGAACAGTGGTGCGATAACCTATCAATGCAAATGGCAACTTTTCATGCCACTGTCTAGACCCTTGTACCATTTTTGGCAGTATCTTTTTTATATTCTTATTGGCGGCTTCCACAGCACCATTGGCCTTTGGGCGATATGGAGTAGAATTTTGATGTGCGATCTTAAACTGTTGACATACTTCTTGCATCAAATGACTATTGAGATTAGCAGCATTGTCTGTAATGATCATCTTAGGAATTCCAAATCTACAAATGATATTGGCATGAACAAAGTCCACCACAGCCTTCTTTGTCACTGACTTGAAAATTACTGCTTCTACCCACTTTGTGAAGTAGTCAATAGATACCAAAATGAATCTATGCCCATTCGATGCCTTCAGCTCAATCGGTCCAATCACATCCATTCCCCAAGCCACGAATGGCCATGGAGCGTCCATTGCATGCAACTCAATAGGAGAAGAATGTATCAGATCACCGTGTACCTGATATTGATGACACTTTTGAACAAATTGAATAGAATCCCTTTCCATAGTAAGCCAGTAATAACCTGCTCGAAGAATCTTCTTTGACAAGACATGACCGTTCATGTGTGACCCGCATACTCCAGAGTGTATTTCAACCATGATTTTCGAGGCTTCTTTTGCATCTACACACCTTAAAAGTCCCAGATCTGGGGTCCTCTTATATAAGATTCCCCCACTTAAGAAAAATCCATTAGCCAAATGCCTAATAGCCCTCTTTTGATTGTTGGTGGCATATGCTGGGTATTCTCCTGACTGTATGTACCGCTTGATATCCAAGAACCAAGGTTCTCCATCGATCTCTTCTTCAATCGCATTACAGTAAGCATGCTGATCACGACTCTGTATATGCACTGGATCGATGTAGGCTTTGTCAGGATGTTGGAGCATTGAAGACAGAGTGGCTAAAGCATCAGCAATTTCATTATGAATCCTTGGAATATGCCTAAATTTGACTAACACAAACTGTTGACATAGCTCCTGCAAGCATTGTCGATACGGGATGAGCTTCAAATCTTGCATCTCCTAATCGACTTAAATTTGATGGACGAGCGAATTCGAATCCCCCAACACCAATAATTCTTGGACTCCCATATCAACCCTAACCTCAAACCAAGAATACAGGTTTCATACTCTTCCATATTATTAGTACAGTAGAATCGAAGTTGTGCTATTATCGGGAAATGTTGTCTCGATTCAGAGATAAGAATCGCACCTATTCTAACTCCTTTCATATTGACAGCTCCATCGAAGAATAACCTCCAACCTGGATCAGCATCTATAACGACTTCATCGACACACGACACTTCTTCATTAGGAAAATATGTCTTTAATGGCTCGTACTCTTCATCGATGGGATTCTTAGCAAGATGATCTGCCAAGGCTTAGGATTTTATGGCGGTCCGAGTCACATATACAATGTCGAACTCGGTAAGCAATATTTGTCAATCGATCTATCGGTATAGGCTTCTGAAAGATATACTTCAAAGGATCCATGCGGGAGATAAGATAAGTAGTATAGGATGAGAGATAGTGCTTCAACTTCTGTGCTACCCAAGTTAGGGCACAACACGTCCTTTCAAGAAAAGTATACCTGGCCTCGTATGCGGTGAACTTCTTGCTAAGATAATAAATAGCCTGCTCCTTTTTACCTGTGACATCATGTTGACCCAGGACACAACCGAAAGAATTGTCCATAACTGATAAATATAAGATCAAAGGCCTACCAAGATCCGGGGGTACCAGTACTGGCGGATTTGACAAATATCTTTTGATTCGATCGAACGCTTCCTGACATTCTTCAGTCCATTTTACCGCAGTACTCTTTTTCAGCAACTTGAATATGGGCTCACAAGTGGTTGTGAGTTGAGCAATAAACCTGCTAATGTAGTTCAGTCTATCAAGCAAACTCATCACTTCCGTTCTATTCTTGGGCGGGGGCAAATTCTGAATGGCTTTGATTTTCGAGGGATCCAATTCAATTCCCCAACGGCTGACTACAAACCCCAATATCTTTTCAGACGAAACTCCAAATACATACTTTGCCGGGTTGAGTTTGAGATTATACTTGCAAAGCCTTTCAAAGAACTTTCTTAAATCTTTAACATGATCGGCCTGACTTTTTGACTCAATAATCACATCATCCACGTAGACCTCAATCTCTTTATGCATCATATCATGAAACATGGTGGTCATGGCTCTCATGTATGTTGCTCCAGCATTCTTCAAACCGAACGGCATCACTCGATAACAATAAGTCCCCCATGGTGTGATAAAAGACGTCTTCTCTGTGTCGTCATCATCCATAATGATCTGGTGATATCCGGCATAGCAATCCATAAAAGAGGCAACCTCGTGTTTAGCACAGTTGTCTAGTAAAATATGGATGTTGGGCAGTGAAAAATCATCTTTCGAACTTGCTTTGTTCAAATCACGGTAATCAACACACACTCAAATTTTGCCATCTTTCTTTGGTACGGAAACAACATTGGCTAACCACATGGGATAACGAGACACTTGAATTACTTT
This sequence comes from Capsicum annuum, assembly GCF_002878395.1. Taxonomy (NCBI): domain Eukaryota; kingdom Viridiplantae; phylum Streptophyta; class Magnoliopsida; order Solanales; family Solanaceae; genus Capsicum; species Capsicum annuum. The sequence continues at coordinate 204,277,678 of NC_061115.1, read as the reverse complement.
GGCTTCAAGTTGTTTCATGATTTCCTCTTTGATTTTAACACTTACATCAGTTTTAAACTTCCTCAACTTCTGTTTGACAGGAGGGAATGCGGGATCAGTTGGCAATTTGTGAGCCACTAATTCAGTGCTTAAACCAGGCATATCATAATGAGACCATGCAAAAACATCCTTATAATCAATTAATGCTTGAATCATTCTATCTTTTAGTTGTGGCAAAGCTGTACACTGATTTTAGTTTCCCTAATCTTCTTGATCCCCTAGATTTATCGGCTCAGTCTCATTCAAATTAGGATTTGGTTTGTCTTCAAACTGTTCCAACTCTTTGCTTATTTCTTTTAGTGCTTCTTCTTTATCATTTTCCCCATCCTGCTTCATTACATATTGATTAGTTTGGATTTTAAGATCAGGCTGAAAATTCCGCATGCATGTCATGTCATTAGAATCAGCATAAAGAGAATTATGTAAGAAAAAGAAAAACAAAATATATTAGACACAAAACAAAAGGGACATTGCATTTCATTAAATAAAAGATAGAAGGGTTTAAACATAGATGCCAACATAACATAACAAACTAAAATCTGAATTACAACCCAGAAATAACTCGGATAAACAGAAAGAAAAACAAAATAAACTACCAAAACTTCCTCCTGACAGGGAGAGGAGTGACTTTCCAATTATTGAGCTGGACAGCTAGACCTATGAATTGCACGTCTGCCATACTGGTACCTTCTCCTGCTTCGACCATATCAACTTCAATAAAAAGGTTCTGGAAGTCATCAACCAATTCAACTTCAAATTCTACATGCTTCGTGACACCGCTCTTAACAAATGATTCACTGAGTAGTGGCATTGGGCAAGGGAGTGACCATGTTTCCTTTTTCCTTCCCTTGACTTTCTTCAGATCTTCAGCCATAGGCTCAAATCCCAGACCAAACGTGCCCACGTTCTCACTCGGACATATGGGATAAACTATACCGTGCAGAGATGCTCCCAAACCCTTTCCTGGCTCAAATCCGTATTTTCAAAGTTCACTCACCATCATGATAGAAGAAGAAGACAATTGCGGTCCCGGTATAACCTGTCATTCAAGAATACAATTCACTGGCACTGTATCAAAAATTTGATAGACGAATGTCTCCTCTACGTTATTTGCTTCAATAAGAGACAAGGGAGAATCTTCGCAGGCGGGCAAATCTCCTTCACCATGAATAACCACTTCTTGCCTATCATGCTCAAACTTAATCATTTGGTGCAGTGTAGATGCAACTGCCTTGGCCTTGTGGATCCACGGCCTTCCCAACAACAGATTGTAAGAGGAGTCTACATTTAATACTTGAAACTATATGGCGAACTCAATAGGCCCTATGGTCAACATTAGTTCTATTTCGCCAATGGAATTTGATTTTACACCATCGAAAGCCCTAACACATACATTGTTGGGCCTGATCCTGTCAGCACCAATATTCAACTTTTGCAAAGTAGAAATAGGGCAAATATTTTCACCTAAACCTCTATCAATCATAACATGAGTGACGTAGAAATCTTCATACTTCACTGTAATGTAAAGGCCCGGGTTATGGCCTGTACCTTCAACAGGAAATTCATCGTCAGAAAAGCTGATCCGATTGACCTCAAAGATTTTTCCAACCATTTTCTCAAGTTGGTTGATTGTAATCTCCCTTGGAACATATTCTTCATTTAATACCTTCAGTAAAACATCACGATGCTCCTTGGAGTGCAACAGCAAAGATAAAAGGGAAATTTGAACAGTGGTTTTCTTCAACTGGTCTAATATTGAATACTCTGGCAATTTCATCTTTTTCAAAAATTCTTCGGCTTCTTCTTCGGTGATAGGCTTTTTGATAGATGACGGTCCACTCATCGTTGGCTTGGACTTTCTTAAGCTTTCAGGCATGAAGCATCTTCCTGACCTAGTCAAACCCCCTACCTCATCTACATCTTCCACTACCTCTTTCCCATGATAGGTCATGACAGTCCACCCATAATTCCAGAAAACCCTTTTTATATCAACTATCGGAGGTTGGGTCACCGATTTGAGGACAATAAGCGCTGCCAGTGCTCCTTTCACCGTCAAGATGGGCTGACTCAGAGCTCCTACCACTGTCAACTTAGGTTTATCCTAACTTAAATCAACATACCTTCTGGCGCCCTGTACTGCGATCAGGGGTTTCTTTATACTTTCTTAGGATTTATCTTCTCTCATTCCTTCCTGGCTCAATGACATTGCTTTCAAAGACTCTGTTACATTCACCAATTTCTCCTCAATGGTCTGTATCTTGATAATAGGCTTATAACCCCTCGAAGACTCTTTCCCATCATATATCAATTCTAATATATTGGCTTCAGCATGGGTTGGCAGCGGATTCTGGTTAATGTTTGGACCCTCCGGGGCCTGGACCAACACCTGATTTGTGTCAATTAAATCTTGGACAGCTCTCTTTAAATGCCAGCATTTCTCAATATCATGGCCTGGCATATCAGAACAATACGCACACCTTAAAGAATCATCGAGATTCCTTGCCGGTGGATTTGAAAGCCTTCCTTGAATTGGGCTCAAAATCTTCAACTTTCTCAACCTATCAAACAAGCTAGCATATGACTCCCCAAGAGGTGTGAATTGATTTTTGACCGCCTTCTCTTTTTTATACTCGGGCCTAGGCTGAAAACTGGGTCTGGAGGGGTTTTGGTAATTTGGTGGAGCAAATGGGTGATTTTGTGGAGCTTGCGCGCGCCACTGCGGGTAAGAAGGGGTTTGGGCATATGGTTGCGCGCTATATACTGGGTACGAGGGTGGTGGAATGAAATATAAAGGGTTTTGTGGAGGATAGTAATGGTGGGGAGGAATATATGGAGCTTGGGCGTAGACTTCGGCTTGGGATTGGGGATAGGGGCGAGGTGGTCTTTTGGGATAGGAATGGGTTCCAGCTACGACAGTCGCCACATCCTCTTCCTTCTTTTTACCTCCAAATGCCCCAGATCCACCTTAAATCTCTTGTGTGGTGGCTTTTAATGCAGCAAAACTCACTATTCGGCCGGTGTTAACTCCGTCCTCTATCATCTCCCCCATTTTAAGGACTTCCATAAAAGATTTTCCCATTGCCGAAAGTAAATGTTGAAAATAGGTCTCATCCTGTACCTGAATGAAAACTTCTACCAACTTACTTTCTTTCATTAGAGGCTTTACCCTGGCGGCCTGTTCACGCCACTTTATTACGTATTCCCTAAAACCTTCAGTGCTCTTTTTCTTCATGTTGACCAAGGATTTTTCGCCTGGAATCAGGTCGATGTTATACTGAAAATATTGAACAAATTCAGAAGCTAAGTTATCCCATCTGTTCCATTTATCGATATCTCGATTGATAAACCATTCTGAGGCCAGATCAGAAAGACTCTCGCCAAAGAAGGCCATGAGCAGTTCTTTCCTTCCTCCTGCAGCTCTCAACTGGTTGCTATAACATCTCAAGTGTGCCACGGGATCACCGTGTCCTGTATACTTGTCGAACTTAGGCATCTTAAAACCGAGGGGAAGGTTGATGTCTGGGAACATGCAAACATATTTATAGGAAACACTCCTATAATCTCCGATTCCTTGCAAATTCCTCATAGCTTGTTCTAAACTTTTCAATTTCTGGGCTATGATATCTTGTTCCTCTGTTGTGACAGGTTTCTCCATATCAAATGGAAATGCAGGCGGCTGAGTGTGCCCATACGGTTCATTCATTTGCAAAGTAGGCTCCGGGGCATAATACTGACTATCTGAAACCTTCAGTACTGGCTCACTGGCAGACCTAGGAAACCTCATTGTGGGATGCACAGCATATATGGGAGTTTCATGTGGTAGCGGAGTCACGAATACTGGTGTAATCGGTGGCGCTGGCTGAGCAGCTGGTCTTGATTGGGGAGCTGCCAAGGGCACACCAAAACTGCCATGATAATAATGTCGCGGAGTGAATCCTGGCGCGTGCTCAGGTGACTCAGTAGGAGCAGAGAATTGCGCCTAAGAGAGCGGTGCGCAATTAGAGATATTCCCAAGACCTTCAGGGAGCGGTGGAGGAGGCATTCTGCTGGCCCATGCCCGGTGTAAATCTATCAATTGTTGCATGAGCTTTACTACCTTATCATTGTGTTCAGAAATTTCTTCCCTATGATCCTATCCGGGTCAATGAGCGAATTTTCAATCTCCCTGCTAGCCATGGAGAGCTTTGCTTTGGATCTAGTGAAGTATGGGTGACTATCCAGAGTGCTGCAAACCTACCACTGATATCTAAAAGATTATGCTCATCAAAGACGACATCCGTTAGGATTAGGGCACACAACAAGCATGGGAATCACATTGGTAAAATTGTCCTAAATTCATGTTCATTTCTATCGACTTTTGAGGGTAGCGAGGTCATTTTAACATCATCCTGATTTTTGTCTACACTTTTTTTATCTAAACTTATTATTATTATATTATTATTATTATTATTTTTCGCATCCATCTCTGTTATTTTCTTTTCTCTCATTATCTACCTTTATTTTATCATTCTTTATGTCTTTTTTTTTCTTTAAAAGAGAAAAAATAATGAAAAACAACGAAACAAAATGATTAGATCGAACCCAAAAGTGGGTTGCCTACGTATCATGTTGTACATGAATTAGATCTTGCGTAGTTCGGGCAGCATGTGCATAAACATCACCCACTTTTTTTTTTGCGAAAACGAAAATAAACAAACAAAAGAAAGACGATAACATCATAACATTTTGAAGAAAGGAAACAACAAAAACGTACAAAAAGTTTGGGACCACTTTAAAATTAAACAACAAATACGAAACAACATTCTAGACCCCTAAGACGACATAGGTGAACTTACTAATAAAGACCCTAATACCAAAAACAACTTGACTTTGACTTAAAGCAGACACCACCCTACCATGACAGACTCATAAAAGACTCAAACTGAATAAAGATAAGAAATGCTCTTTCAGACTGGTTCTCTACGTGATGACCCTGGCTGAGATGGACCTGCCTATGAATTTCTCTTTCTCCCATTTAAACTTTGTAGCATATCCTATAAAGACACCCTGATATTGGGGAAGAAGCTTCGGGCCCGTATTCCTGCCTCATGAGAAGTGCACTTGGAAAGATTATTCTAACACCTTTCTACCGTCTTCAACAAATCTGCTAACTGAACTCTCAGTGTTTCCACTTTGGACCCTATACTTTCATCCTGATGGTCGTCTACTATGCCTTCTTCCTGTATTCTCCCTCTAAGCTGCGCTAGTAAGGGTTGACTGATACCCCGAGGAATAGATTGAAGCCAGACCCCATATCCCTGAGTGTACCCCGAATTATCCAAACTTTCTTTGAGTGTCTCCACACCTAGCTTTGTTGCATGCTTCCAAAGCTGCTCGTACTTGCTCTCACCTAAGGCTTGGTCCTTGAAGTACTCAACATCCTTTAGAAGATCCACTGCTAGTGGCACATCCTGCAGTCTACCCAACTGGCGCATTACCCTAAAAGGATTGTATGGTCTAGTGCAATTGATCCCTAACATAACTAAAGGGAGCTACGTCTGACAACCCAACAATACTATCTTTGGTCGAAGCCACAGATAAGTCCACAAAATGTTATCCCTGGTTCTTGACTCAAGAAATTCAATCCAAGCGTCGACTCCCACGGGTAACGAGAATTTATCCAAACGCAACCTGGAGTCCATGGCTTTCACTTGATTGGGAATACAACGATCTAACACGTCTGGTCTAACTAAAGAAGGTGCATGGAAATGCTCCATCATCCATAACTGCAATATCAGGTTACTGCCCTCAAAAAATCTCCTTTCCTCCTTCACTTCGGTTAAAGCCTTATATATTTCTGTTAAGATCATGGGTATGAGAGTGAACCTGCCCTTTTGATTAATGCCCTTGTCATTTTAATCCTTATGAAATAGGGCCATCACCACAGATTGCAAACGGGTATTAATACGTCTTTCTTCTAGTGGAAACACTAAAGTACCTAACAAAGCGAGGGTGAAGACTTCAAGATATTTTCTCTCCCACTTCACCTTAGTCACATGAAATTTATCCCAAAAGCAATCAAAACCTTCCAAGGGCCCGAATCTAGTGAACAAAAAATCTAAGGAAACCCACGAATCACTTAAACAACCCAAACGGATACCCTTACTTTTTAAACCACAAGACTGCAAAAATCTCACGCAATATGATTTCGTGCTCGGATCATATCCTTCTCGATATAGGGCAAATGCAACAACCGGATATTTCTGTCAAAGTAGGAGTCATTTCATATTCCCCAAACCTGAACATCAAGCTACTTGGATCCCAAAAGGTCAACAAAGCCTCTATTAAATTTGGACGAGGGGTAACATGCAGAAGTTCCGTAAGATCACCTAATATTTTAATCAGTTTCTGCTGATCAACATAGTCAAACATTTCCCACTATTTGATTAACCTTTTGGGCACTTTGACAACCATCAAAACTCTAGACTTGGTGGACAAATCCATCCTGTAATAACACATAAGACGTTATCTCAAAAATTCGACAGGAGTAGAAGATTCCCAACCCTTGGGATTTTTGACGCAAACATATGTCGATGGGACAGACCACATTCATGACTCCAATTTGTCGAACAGAAGTACTGAGCAAAATCAGTCTACTTGGCAAACAACTCTAGATTACGAGGCGAGAGACCTAGGCTAATACTAAGACAAAGGCCAACACAAAGAATACCGGACCCCTCCGAGGGTTGCCTACGTATCCCAACCCGAGGGAAGGGAATCAGGTATGCGTAGTTCATCCAGATTGGACAATTAACGATTAACTAATAAATTGACCCTAACTTAAGAGACACTAACAAAAACAAACAAAAAAAAACTTTTGGATTTTCAGCTAGACACTTTAACTAAGACTGACACCACCAATTATGTAGAAAAAATCTTTTTGGTATATTTATTTTTGACAAATAAGTGGAAAAGGCAAACAAAACTCTTTTTTTTTTTAATTTACGGTATTTTGCAAAACGTAAAAAAATCTTTTTGAGTTTTTGGATTGTGAAGAACAAAAGCCATAAAGAATTCTAAAATAAACTACGACATTCCTTTTGATTCATTCTTTTCGACGCACTCCTTTTTTTTCTTCTTCTTTTTTTTTTAATCTGTCCATCAAATGACCACGTTACCCTTAAAGATGCAACAGTTAGCACGTAGGGATGCTTTAGAGGTGAGTCTCCTACAAAGGGTCATGTGGGTCCCACTAGGTCTCCATATGATGCACATAAGCATGACCTAAAGGCTGACCTACGTTGTGGTTCACTAACAAGGCTGTTCGGGGGAGCGTATGGTCGATAGTGGCTGCTTTGCTTTCCACCTACTCCATAACACCGACGGCTCCCACCCCCCCTAAAATAAGGGTGACTCAACTAGAGGTTGTTTACAACACGTGTACTATGGACTTATTGCAGAAAGAAGGCCGGGGGGGTGGACTCATGATGACAGATATAAAAGCGGTAACACATAGGATAAATACTATAAACAAAGAGCACGAAAAACACACAAAAGTGAAAACAATAACACAAACAAAATCACAAACAAGCTTATACACTCGTAATGCCAAACAAAGCCGATACGACTTCAAAAATAGATCGAATTCTGAAAGCTTGTCAGATGTCCCCAGCAGAGTCGCCAAAGCTGTCACACCCCCTTTTACGTACTTCAAAAAAAATGGTTATAATTTAATGTTCGAAAGGGTTTTAATTATTAAAGTGACAAAAGATGAAAATTTATTTCGAAAAAAGATTATTTTTAACAATCAAAATTCAGAGTCGCCACTTGGCATAAATCGGGTGTGCCAAGTCACCATTGGAAAATCCTTTTCAAAACCATTTGACTCTTTAAACTGGTTTGCGATCAGAGATTCCGGCTAAGGAATTCTGTTGACCGAGGGGAAGGTGTTAGGCACCCCTCGATCCCGTGGTTCAACCACGGTCGCTTGGTACAGTGTATCGACTATTTTTTGACACTAAGAAATGTATAATCCTCACAAAAGTAGGCAAAATAATCAAACAATAAACAAAAACAAAACAATCCAAAATGTAAAGTCCAGTCCAATTATACAGTCCAAAAATAGAAAAATACGAAAATATAAATCCTATTCTAAACTAATCCTAGACTAAGCTCCAATGCTTTGCCCGACGCCGCAGGCCTTTATCACGATCATTTTCTGCCAACATGATACATCGGGGCATTCCCCGGTGAATAAATACAATGTGTCTCGGGGAATTCGCCGACCGAATGAATACATTTGAATTAAATAAGCTAACTAAATAAACGTTCAAAACACACATTCAAATATTCAAAGCATTCGATCAACACATCACACCTAAATTTTGCCTACCCGAACCTATATTGCCTATCCATTTCAACATATCACAAATCTATCACATTCATGCTTATTTCAAACTAAACAAAAAGACAACAAACGAAGATTAACGTACATTCACCTTTTATCAATTTCTCGATTCCACCCCCGCTAGCTTCGCTTTTACCAATTACACCAAAATTAATCCAATTCGTTTCGTATATCACCACAATCACACCGTCAAACACATAATCATGACATCGACCAAATCCAACAATCATACTCGTCACACACATAATCACAACATCATTATACCAAATAAAAATGAAATAAAGAATAAGGGTTATAGAGATGGACCTTCCGAATATTCTCGCTTGATTAAGAAGAGAATAAAGCCGTTCCGGAACCACAAAGAATACCACAAAATCTCGACTATTATCCAACTCCAAACTCGGTATCAAAAATTAAAAATCAAAAACTGGTCATGAGGAACAAATCAAGACAAATGGGACCTCAAACCCCCAAAACAGCAACGCAACTCGATGAAAGCAAACAATATCCAAATTTCCCAAAAAGAAACAATATGAAAAGCAATGAACCAGAAATAGAAATTGCAATCGAATTCACCAAGTCAGTGCGCAATATTAATCGCCAAATCGATTCGAAACAAGGACAAAAAACCGCTCCCCGTTCGATCAGTGACGCCTAAAACCGACAAATAACAATAGATACCGGCCAATTTTTGATGTTGTCCGGCCAGATCTGGCAGATTTTTGCGCCGGTTTCACTGTTTCTCACCGGAAATCTCAATCTCCCTCCACTTTTCTTCGATTCTGCCCTCATTATGTACGTGCGTGTATGTTTTTCGGTGAGAGGGTGTGTTTTTCGTTGTCCTAAGAGTGTGTGTGCGATTTGTGCGTAAATCGTGAAGAAGATACACCCCACTTCCCGTGAATAATCTCTTCTTCCCCTTCGTTAGTGTGTGTTGTGTGTATTTTCTAAGGTCAATGACGATGGAAGTGCATTTGTATATCGGCTGTGAGGGTGTTTTGGTGAAGAAGAAAGGAAGAAAAAAAATTTCTCTGTTGGTTATCGTCTATCCGAGACCCCCCCCCCTCCTGTATGTTTCTATGTGTGTATATTGTTCTCCCCAAAAAGATAAAATGTGAGGTGTAGTGTATATATTCTGTGAGGTGAGGGTGGGGTAGTGGTGAGGTAGGGTGGGGTATGGTGTGATGTGGTTTATTTTGATTGGATGGGTTGTTAGGATAAGATGTAGGGGTTAGGATAGGATAGAATTTGTTAGGGAGTTTGTTATTTTTTTGTATTTTGTGAGGGTATAATAACATGGATGAGAGTACACGGTAGGATAAAATAAAAAATGGGTAAAAGTGAATAAAAATTAAACTTTAAGAGGACGAAATCACGTGTTTACAGTCGAAATATATGATTATGATGATAAAAAGAAGTAGTCACAATAATATTATTCCACGTATTGAATCATCGAAAAGAAGAGATACTTATATCAATTTAAATTGTGGTACCTTGAACATTCACAGAGAAAGATAAGATGAAATGGTATATCCTTCCTGCATATAAAAAGAAAATTATCAAATCACGAATAATTTTTTAAATGAAGAATAAAAAAATACAATAAATAAATTTATGAATAAAGTTAATGATAGAGAAGTCTATATAAGAGAGGCTAAGTGATAGAATTTCATTTATATTCAAATTTTATTTAAATTCAAATTCAAATGTCACATATATTTATTTAAAAAGATTAATTTATTATTCTTCTATATTCTTACATTTTTAAAATATAATACATATTTAAAATTAATATATATTTGAGTTGAGATAAATATTTCAATCAATGAGACAATACTGATGTTGTTGCTGCTACTCTACTAATAATAATAATAACAATAATAATTTTTCAACTATTTTTACTTTACCACTACTACATTGTACTATTATTACTATTACTACTATTATTGTTATTTCTTCATTCTAAAAAAGCCTAATTTTAAAATACGAATATGTATAATCTTTTAATTTCACTTCAATTCAAATTCTATTTAAATTTAAATTTGAATATCTTATCAATTTGCTAACAGAAGAAAAAATTATTATTCTTCATTTTCTTACTTTTTAAAATACCACGCATATTTATCCTATGTAATTTATAAATTTAAATTGAGAAAAAAATTTAAAATCTGTCCAAATAATTTTAATTGTAAATAATAACAAATAAAAGAAGATTAATTGATTAGTCTTCTTTTATCCTTAATAGTTTATCTTTTCCCTACGGTTTAAAAAGATCATTTTTTTTATAAATAGGAGCAATTAATATTATGATTTTAGTAGCAATTAAAAGAAATCAAATTTGTTAGTAAATTTTTTTTTAATCTCATCAACAATAGACGTCCCTTTTTTAAAAAGTTTTAGGGCATCATTTTTTTTTTTGGTGTATGAAATAGCAACAATTAATATTAAACATACGTACTGATATTATGATTTCTACTATTATTTATTTATTGAGAAGATTATCATTATTATGAAATAATTAGAATTTTTTTAGGATTCTTCAACTATGAATCCTATCTTTAAGCCAATGAATTTTTTTCTCTCTTCTAAAATTTTAATATTTTCAAATTCAAATATTTAATATCCTTTAGTTCAAAACTTTTATTATAACAATTTAACTTTGTCCTAAAAATTGTCACGTGGTTTTCAATAGCTTGCACTTGGCTAGTTGTGGTGATTCATCCACTGCTTTATCTATATCTATAATCTATAATATATATCTATATCTATATCTATAATATATTAAAAGTGTGAAGATCATTTAAACTTTTTGTCTTTCATTACAAGACTCCCCTTTAGACAAAATTGTCTTTTCACTATTTTTTAATTTATTATTTAGTTACTTTTATTTTATTAGCTAGACTCCTAAAATATATGGGACTCATAAAATATATGAAAAGAGAATCAATTAATATTTTCTTTGTACTTATCAATTAGAAAAATACTCCTAAAATAGTATAGAAAAATACTTCTAAAAAGTATAGAAAAACACTCCTAAAATAGGACTTTAATAAGGAAATATTTTTATAAATATTGAGATGCACGTTAAATTAGAAAAGAAACTGGTTTACTTATTGTGAAAATATGGTTGATGCTCATCTAACTTGATTCGGTTGCATGTCTAGATTGATGGATGCTTAATTTTCTAACCCTCAACTTCTTCACTATTTTTGTCAACATAATAGAATTCAATGTGTGTGTATATATATATATCTTCTTTGTTTTCATTCAAGTCTTTCTTTAGTGTCAAAATTTTCACCCAGACAAGAATTATTTTCATCAAAATTGAAGCTTTGTGATCAATATTGTATTATTTTGTTGTAGTTTATAGGTAGTAGATGAATGTTGGTCGGCTTTGGGAAATTTTTTTAGGTAAATGTTAGGTTGAATTGTATTGTTTTTATATCTCTGTTTTGAAAAAAAAAAATTGTATAAAGGTAAAGTATAGTTGTATTATTTTGATATTTCTATGATCGTATTAATTTATTAGTTTACAGGTGGTAAATGAGTGTTGAGCGACTTTGGGGAAATTTTTGTGTAAAGCTTAGATTTAATTATATTATTTTGATGTCTCTATCGTTGTATTGTTTTGTTGCAGTTTACGGGTGGTAGATGAATGTCGATCGACTTTAAAAAAGAATTGGTAAAGGTTAGGTTTAATTAAATAAATTCTTCAAAAGATGTTAAATTTAATTATTCTATCCATCTTTATTATTTAAACAGATACCCTATTTAATATAATGTTTGAACTCAATAAAGTAAGATACACGCACGAAGTGCATATACCTAAACTAGTAATATATATAAATATATAAACTGATATATTGATTTGATATAAGATATTACTTAATCCTGAAATTATTTTATTTCATCATTTATAATAAAATAGTAATATATTAATTTGATCGTCCGCACAGATTTGTGTCAGCCTTATTACTTTCCACCATGTTTGTTTGTCAAAATGGCTGTACAAATATCGTCTCTAGACATTCTTACACGCCAATCATTCAAGGACACGAACGCCGTAAAGGTAACTGACAAGAAGTATTCAAACATGGGATCATACAAGATTCCAAATGTCCTATTGGTATATTACTTTACTATACTATATATTATATAGTATATTTTTTCTCTTATTTATAAGAGGAAGTTTAGCAGCTGAAACAGCCAAAAGGGCAGCATGCCTGTTGAGCTGCTTCAACCGTAATTTTATTATATTAATTCTAATTAATTCTTTTATTTAGAAAATTAAATTAAAATAGATATTTATAGCATATCTACTTCAGCTGCTTCAACCGTAATTTTACTATATCACTCCTAATTAAATATTGTAAGTTATTTATGTATTACAAAATTAATAATATTTAATTTTAAAAAAAAAAAAGTAAAATAGGCATTTATGACTGTTTTAGCTGTTTCAACGGTAATTTTATTGTATCAGCAAAGGAAGCACAAGGTTTACATGCTTGCTTCAGTTGCTTCAACTTTAATCTTACTATATCACCCTTAATTAATTATTATAAGTCATTTATATACTATAAAATTAATAATATTTAATACAAAATTAAAATAGACATTTATTATGACATGTCTGCTTCAAATGCTTCAATTGTAATTTTACTATATCATTCCTAATTAATTATTATATCCCTAATTAAATATTATAAGTCATTTACATATTAAAAAAAATATTTAATTAGAAAAAAAGGTAAAATAGAACATTTATGAATGTTTCAATCATAATTTATTATATCATCGTTAATTAACTATTATACAAGTATTTTTTATAGTAATTTTACTATGTCACTTCTAATTAGTTATTACAAGTCACTTAAGACATGTGTGCTTCATTGTTTTCATCGTGATTTTACTATATCACCCCTAATTAATTATTATGATCGTCTAAGTATTGAAAAATTGATAATATTTCATAAAAAAGGTAAAAGAGACAAAATGATATGTCAACATAAAAAATTAATTGACTATCAATATTATATTAGTGCACATAAATTGGGATGAGACAGAGTAAGACATAAAATAATGTATATTATTTGAAAATAAAATAAAAAGTGTTATAAATCACAATAATTAAGAACTTAATATAAAAGTATATATGTAAAAAAAAAATTGATTGATTGTCGAAAATTTATCTGTGCCACATAAATTGAGACAGGGAGAATATTCATATATTATTTAAAAATAATATAAAAGACATTGTAGATCGCATAATTAACAACTTAAGAAATTTAAAAAATATAAAATATTTGACTGACTCTCGAAATTATATCAGCATCATTTAAATTAAAACAGAAAATAATACATTATAAATCACAATAATTAAAAATATAAACTATTTTAATAATTTAAATTGAGATAAAAAATAACATAGCACAGGCCATCGATGTCTAGTATTTATAATCTATATCTATAATCTATAATATATTAAAAGTGTGAAGATAATATATTAAAAGTGTGAAGACCCTTAGAAAAGTGATTTGAATTTTTTGTGTTTTATTAAAAGATTTTTCTTTAGACAAAACTGTTTTTTCACTATTTTCTTCAATTTATTATATAATTATTTTTTATTATATTAACTAGACTTCTAAAATATATGAGGCTCCTAAAATATATGCAAAGAGAATAAATTAATATTTTTCTTTGTATTGATCAATTAGAAAAATTCTCCTAAAATAGAATAGAAAAATACTCCTAAAATAGAACTTTATTAAGAAAATACTTCTATAAATATTGAGATACACGTTAAATTAGAGAAGAAATTGGTTTACTTAATAGAAAAATGGGATTGATGCTCATCTAACTTGATTTTAGTGTCAAAATTTTCGTCCAGACAAAAATTATTTTTATCAAAACTGAAGTTTTGTGATTACTATTGTATTATTTTGTTGTAGTTTACATATCGTAGATGAATTTATAGGTGGTAGATGAATTTCAGTTGACTTTGAGGAATTTTTTCAGGTAAAGGTTAGGGTTAATTGTATTATTTTTTATATCTCTTTTGAGACTTTTTTGTGTAAAGGTAAAGTTTAGTTGTATTACTAGGGAAATTAGCCGCGCTTCACGTGGTGTTAAAAAATTAATTATTTTTTCGATTGATTTTATATTCACTTTAGATTTTTAATTGTAATATAATAACTTGTTATAATTATATTATGAAGAATCTTTTAGTTTCATAAAAGAAAAGAAAATTTAATAATTTAATATTTATTAAATGATTGATAGTATATTCTTTATCAATAAGTTAAAATATATTCTCTAATAACAATTTTATTTAAATTCTATTTCACGTTCAATTAAGTTGAGATTTTAATTTGAAATAATATTTTTTTTAATCAAAAATAATGAAAAAATTAAATCAAGTAGATCCTTGTGTAAATATCCATAATTCCTCTGCACCGCACCGAATTATCAACAAAATTCAAAACTTTCTCCAACATTTCATAACTTCCTTCTCCATATGTTTCTGAAGTGTACAATATTATACCTTACAAGATTAACTATACACGACTTTTTATATAGAATTGAAATATTGTATATGATGATCCTTAATTATCCATTTACAACTCTTAATTTTCTTGAGTAGTGAAGATTATTAAGAGCATGAGTTATAAAGATGGTAATATGTGATTTAAAGGCACAAAATTAATGGATGTTATTAGAATAGAAGTCATGGGAATGTGAAGTAGTGTAAGTTATGAAAATGAGTTATTACATAAATTATTTAAGAAAAATAAAAATACTTTAAAATAGATTATTATGTTATCATTATATAGTGAAATGGAGAAAACAATGTCAAAAAATTAAGTAAAAAGATACATACAATTGGAGGCCATACAGAATTGCCACATCACTTCTTATATACAGAATGCTATAAAATAATGTAAGTGGTATATGCTCATCATAGCAAGCTAATGAATTGTAACAATAATTAAAGATGACTAAAGTCTAACCCTATAACATATATATATGAACAAAGATGGAGAAGATCTTTTTCTTTATAAAGAGAGTCTGTTGAGATGCCTAGCATCAAGTAAAAGTTATGGAGAGCAATAATTTGATACGTTAATATTTCTATTTATATTTCATTTGAGTTCTCTAAAAATCGAAAAGTATATACCATCTCAATAGTGGATAATTACGAACTCATTTGACCTAAAAATCTTCCACGATAAGTTTTTTTTTTTTTTAAGTTTCTCATCCAGAATTTGAAACCTTCATTTGAGTCCGATTAATGCGGATTCCCACCGGATAGGATTCATTCGAAGATATCGCTCCTACTAAAGATTTTTTTACACTAAGAGCTCAAAACAATGTTTGATTAAGGAGTAGACCCTCCAACAACAAATTTGAACTTGTGAACAAATGAAAAATTTAATGTTTAACTGAATAAATTGTATTTGCATTACTAAACCTTGCATTGGATAAGCAGTTGCAACTTAAAAATAAATTATTATTTTGACAATAAGTAACCTGCAAAAAGAGGGACAGATTAGATCTTTGTGATCAATATCCAAAGTTGCATTATAATTTAAATATTGACAGAATCAAAGTCAATCAAAAATAAAATATGCCAATAAAATTATTAAATATATCAAGAATGAGATTTAAGCCACACATTCGTATACATATGACAATATTGTGAAATGTTATATGTTTATGATGATGTTATAAAGAGATAGAAAAGGACATCAAAAGGTCATACATGAATACATATTAAGATATTCAATTAAGAAGATAATTATAATGGAAGGTGAAAGTTGATTAATTGAATCTACACATTTTTTGGCCTAATTAAAATATCAAAACATAAATAAATAAATAAATAAATAAATAAATAAATAAATAAATAAATAAATAAAGAGAAAAAATCCAAAAAAGAAAGGACAAAATATTTTGGAAAAGAAAAATATACCATGAGACCCTCTCAAAATTTAACAATTTCAAAAAAATTAAAACTTGAATCACGAAAATTAATTTAAATCTTACCAAAATTTAAATGATAATGATATTTATAAAATAAATTATTTGCTTACCTCTTCATGTCAAACTTCTTCAACTTCACCATCCTTTTTATAAGATGATGATAATATATATTAAAATCAAAGATATAAAATAAAATTAAAACAAAAATGAAAGAAGAAAATAAAGGAGAAGAGAAAAAACATACCACAAGATCCTCCCCAAAAATGAGAAGATTATATATAGTATGAAAAAAAAAAAATATGAATAGGCAAAAATAAATTATCCACTTAATAGCGATTCATTTTTCTTATTCAATGTACAGTTTTTTTTATTCATAAATACTATGACTTGGAAAATATTGAAAAAAAACTCAAAAATAGAAGAAAAAAGATAAATATTTTTCTTGACCCATGAGACATGCCACATAAGCATGCCTATGAATCTCCTTTATATAGAGAGAGAGATTTTAATATCTCTATTGTCATATTATTTTGTTATAGTTTAAGGGTGGTAGATGAGTGTCGGACGACTTTGAAATTTTTTTTGTGTAAAGGTTAGATTTAATTATATTATTTTGATGTCTCTATTATCGTATTGTTTTGTTGTAGTTTACAGGTGGTAGATGAATATCGATTGACTTTGAGAATTTTTTTTTGGTAAAAGTTAGGTTTAATTAAATAAATTCTTCAAAAGATGTTGAATTTAATTATTGTATTTATCTTTATTATTTAAACAAATATCCTATTTAGTGTTACGTTTGAACTTAATAAAGTGAAGTACACTCCTAAACTAGTACTAAGAGAGAGAATCTTCAACTTTAATAGTCTTTACATAATATTTTTTAATTCATTTTATCCTTCAGGTTTAATGACTTTACAAATTTTCAATTATTTTGATAAATTTGACTATTTATATGAGTTTTTTAGATGTTATATAAAAGTGATAAGTCATAAAAAAAAAAGTGATAGTAACATTATAAAAGATTTATTTATTTGATCCAATTAAAAATTAATAGCTATTCAATATTTTGTAGTATTCTTTTATGTGAAAATAATAATAAGAGAGAATAACTAACTTTTTAATCCTCATAAGGAATTTTATTTTGTCTTTTTATCCTTAATTGAAGCTTTAGTAACTTTGTAAGCTTTCACCAATTGAAGGAACATCTACAAAATATTCGGTTGAATTAGATTTATATTTATTTAATTTAAATGCTATATTTATTTATAAATTAACTTTATTGATGTAATCAAACAATAATTTGTAGCTTCAAATATTTTTTATATTATTTAAATTCAATAATTTTTTAATTAAAAATGTGTTATCCAATATAAATTTAATTGAGAGAAAATATCGAAGTTAATTCAACGTAAGACAAAACTTAATTTAGATCGTTAACGATTTTAATTCAAAAAATTTCAGTAAAATAAAAAAGAGAGAGTTTTAATAAATGCATTTGTTTGAAAAACTTTTACCCCCTTTATTTTAATTTATTTGTATGATTTTGACTTACCACAAAAATTTTAAAAGTAATAAATATTTTTTAAAATTTGTGATTTTAAATTAAATATATGTAGAAAGGATTAAAATATTTTTTAATCTTAATATCTTAAATAATTTTCAAGAAAGAAAAGAGACATTCTTTCTGAAACAAAATGAACTAAAAAAAAGATAAAAATTAAGACAAATATGTGATTTAACATTTTATAAATATTGAAAAAAAAAATTAACCATTTTTCACTAATATAATATTATAAAAAAATAAAAAGCAGAGTAACAAAAAAAATTTTAAAAATCTTTATAAATATAAATAATAATATAGTTTGGGTTCAGGCTCAGCACTAGCCAAACGAGAGTAGTTATCTCATAGAAAGGAATAAAATAATCCTACCACCTCGTGAAATATTCCTACACGTGTCATCCAACGTACATACATGCTACTTACCTAACCCAATTGTCAAATAAAAATCTTATTTCAACTTTACCCCACTAATGAATAAATCCATTATTGATGACACAGAACAACGCATCAATCAAAGAAAAAAATGAGCATAAGATTCCAACTTTTCTGCAAAAATAAAGTTACCAAAATGTAAAGCAAAGATTTCAAAGTCATTTCGTTTTTGGAAGCAAATATTCAAAGTTATTTCCGAAATCAAAATAAACCGATCTACTCCTTCCATTCCATTTGTTCATATTATGAAAATTAATGTATTTAAATATCTATTAATTTATAATTCAAGATAAAATTAATCAATTTTTTTTCTATTTTATCTTTGGAGTTATTCGCTTGTTTTTTATTTATTTGCTATACTTTTTTTGAATTCATTTAAAAAATAATGTATTTTTTCTACTAGTTTTAGTTACAACTTTCCACGTAACACATTTAAGACTATAAAATTTTAATTTAAATCTACATAATTTATTTATTTTTACTTTTGAAAATTCCACACAAAACTAAAATAGACCAAATAGAGTAAAACAAATAAAATAATTCTTTTTTAAAGTGTAAGTAAATTAATAAACTTTCAAAGACTTTCTTAAAAAATAAATTAATAAAAATACTCTTTTTATTTATTTTACTAGTGAAAAAGGTAAACAAATAATATGAAATATTTTTCAAACTAGTGAGTAGTAAAGCATATCTTCTACCAAAAAAAGAAAAGCATATCTAGGTTTAGGTATACCACGAGTCTGCCACGCGCTCCTGTACAATAGTTAATCCTGTCCATCCACGTGTAAACCATCCAACGGTCATCGTCCTCTCCTGTCCGGTTCTTAATCTACTAGACTTATTGCCTTTTCATTTTCCTTGCATTTCTCTACAAACTTCTCATCTTCAATTTCTCTAGAATTTCTCTATACAATCAACATAATCATCATCATGCTTCTCAACATCTCTCCTGCGTTTACGTTGTCGAAAACCCATGTGGAAATTCCGAGTCCCCTGTTGAATTTTTCTGCAAAAAGTGGGAATGGATTTGTTGTATGTGCTTCAAAGGGCTCGAATAGCAAGCCCTTAACGGGTGTTGTTTTCGAGCCCTTTGAAGAGGTGAAGAAAGAGCTTATGCTTGTGCCTACTGGTCCTCAAAAATCTCTCGCTAGACAAAAGTATACTGATCAATCTGAAGCTGCTATTAATGAACAAATCAAGTGAGTTTTTAATATTTATATTATCTATCCGTTCCTTTTCTCTTGTTTGATGTTTTTGTTTTGTACAAATGATAGTTTTTTTAGTTTGATGTCTTTGTTTTGTACAAATTGTCGTTTTTCTAGTTTGATGTCTTTGTTTTGTACAAATCATCGTTTTCCTATTATTGGCTATGTAGTTTCTTATGTGCTCTGGTTTCTTATGTTGTTTCTGGTTCTTTGATTATATTATCATTTTATAATAATATAACGGAAGCCTTAATTTAAGAAAAAATAATTTTTTTTAATGAACTCTATTTCAAAATTATATAATCATTTTTTCTAATTATTTTTTTAAGTAATAATATAATGAATGCTTTTAATAAATCAAAATTATATAATCATTTTTTCTAATTATTTTTTAAAGTAATAATATAATCAATACACTTAATCTTTCTTAATACATAATACATTAGAGTTTACCAGAAATTATCTTGAGCCAAGATTCTACGAGAAATAATCTCAATCTCTCTACCTATGCGGTAGGAGTAAGGGTACACTCTATGCTTCCTGAAACCCATTTTGTGGGACTATACTTGATATGATGTTGTTGTTTCTTTGTACGTTGTCATGCTTCTCAAAATCTCTCCTGCTTAGGGGTTTGTTGTATGTGCTTCAAAGGGCCCGAATAGCAAGCCGTTAACGGGTGTTGTTTTCGAGCCCTTTGAAAAAGTGAAGAAAGAGCTTATGCTTGTACCTACTGTTCCTCAAGCTTCTCTTTCTAGGCACAAGTACACTGATCAATTTGAATCTGCTATTAATGAACAGATCAAGTGGGTGGTCAATATTTCTATGATTTGTCCATTTTTTGCTTTTGTTGATGTTTTGGTTTTAGAAAAAATGTTGTTTTCGTGGTATTGGTCATGTAGTTTCTTACCCTTTGTTTTATGTTGTTTCTTATACTTGTATTATTGGGCTGTGCTAGGTAGAGGTGAGGGGTTCATCATATTATTTACCGTTTGGGGAAAAAGTTATTTTGTATGTATATATAGTTGATGTTGAATACCCTCGGTTTCTTCGCGTGTTTACCACTGATTATGTATTATTTTGTTGTAGTTACTGTTTAATATATTTTTGTTATGCTCTCACTTTCGTCACTTCTTTTCCACTACTTTGGACCCAGAAGAACCTTTCTAACTCTGAGATTGGAGTAAGGTTTACGTATACTCTGCGCTCCTCAAACTCCACTTTGTAAGACTACACTGGGTATCTATGTTGCTCGGACTCTTCAAAAATGTCGACGGGTGCTTGTCGAATCCTCCAAAAATAGTGTATTTTCGAAGGATCCTACACGGCTGCGGCAACATTTTTAGAGAGTCCGAGCAACTTAGCTGGGTATGTTGTTATTAAAATGGAAAATTTATATAAGTGACCACAATAAGTTCTCAATTGAGGGTAGTTGTAGTAGTTGTTGTTGTTATTGTGTTTTAGAAATGGTGTTCAAAACATTTCACTCTTAGCAAGGGGAATGCAAAATTTCCTGATCTCATAGATTCATATAGAATTCGGAGGAAGCCGAATCGCTTTGCGGGGACTGAAATAGTGACTGTGTTCATGCTTTCAAAAAGAAAACACCCATCTACTCGGGGCGCTAGTTGACTACTTATTGCATTGGTCGTGTCTGTTTTGAAGTTTTATTTAACTCGTTTGATGTGAAGCCATTCTACATATGTTTGAAGCTTCTATGGAGTCTTAGTTGATTGGTCAAATGAGGATTATGATTTCTCACCTTTTGGAACAATTTCTTATAGTTCTGTTTCTATCTATTTATGAGACTGTTTTATACTTTTTGTGATTGCAGTGTGGAATACAATGTTTCATATGTTTACCATGCAATGTATGCCTATTTCGACAGAGACAATGTTGCTCTCAGGGGGCTTGCCAAGTAAATATTTAAAGACACTTTCGAATTGATGAGTTAACCATGTGGACTTTGTTTAATGGTTTGTGATTCTGTGTTATTGTTTCGATGATTTAGGTTTTTCAAGGAATCCAGTGAAGAGGAAAGGGAGCATGCTGAAAAGTTCATGGAGTATCAGGTATTTGTAACTTTGCCCTTTTCTAAAATTTGGAGAACTACTTTTTTTCTTTATTATTTGTTCTTTGGGGTTGAGGGAGTGGTTTATTCTATCATCTGGTTGTATATGTTAATTGGATTGCTTAAATTTCTCGTCTTACGTGAATTTAGAACAAGCGTGGTGGGAAAGTGAAGCTGCAGTCTATTTTGATGCCACTATCTGAGTTTGATCATGCTGAGAAGGGGGATGCATTGTATGGTAAGTTCGTTTCTGTTCACTTATGTTTTCCTCAATAAGCATGGTGTTTGGGCCAATTTGCATGTACACGTCATCTAATTTCACGGATTACCTAAGTATTGGACCAATAGGAATAACTCGCCTATTTTTGCCTCCATTGAGATTTCAACCCGAGACTTCTTGGTTCTCAACTCACTTCGTTGACTACTAGACACACTCTATTCTACCTTGTAATCCTATTTTTGTGGTTGGATTTTGATCATTGATATACTAGTAGAAATGGTTGTGTAGATTATAAGTTACTAGAAATGTTAACCCTGTTCATCTGATGTCTACATTGACATCAAAGAGACCAAATTAATATTGCAGAGAGGCCAGTATGTATGTTGCAAAATTTTATGGAATTGGGCCTAATCTATTTTTAAGGCCCTCGGACTCCTAAGTCTCAAATGCCTAGTAACTACTATTTCCTCTTCCTTGGGATTTTGTGAATTGAGAAATACGATAGTTCTTTTGTTGTTACACACTGGGAGGGAAAAAAGGAGGCTGAGCTTTCAGTTACTTACACTCTTGCTTTGTTGAACTTATTTTGTAGCAATGGAGCTTGTACTTTCTTTGGAGAAGTTGACAAATGAAAAGCTTCTAAACTTGCATGCTGTGAGTTGTTCTACTTTTCTTGTTTAGTTGTATCCGCATTCATTTGGATCAATTTGAATTGTTTTGGTTTTTGATACCAAACTTACAAAATAAATAACATCGAAGAAATTTAGAAAAAAATTCTTCATCTCGGTTTTTGCAATTTGTCATTTACATGTTTTGGCTGCTTTTAACCCTTAACAACAGGTAGCCATACAAAACAACGATGCACAGTTGGCTGATTTTGTTGAAACCGAGTACTTGCAAGAACAGGTCTGGTTTCTTACTATTTGTCTAATGAAGTTGTTAAGACTTGATACTAAATACATGTGGATTAATACTAGTGATACTATTTTAAGACATGTTCTCCTTGTTTCTTTTAATTTTTAACATGTGTTCTCCTCATTAGGTGGAAGCAATCAAGAGGATCTCGGAATATGTGGCTCAGCTGAGAAGAGTGGGCAAAGGACATGGTAGGATCGCGCTTCCTTCATTACTTACAGTTCTTTTATATCATATTTATATAAAGTCCTCCTATATGTAACTTTTCAACGTTTTCAACGTTTTCGGCTGTAATTAGGTGTCTGGCACTTTGATCAAATGCTCTTGCATGAGGAGGAAGCTCTTGCATGATGGAGAAGATAAGACTTTCAACTTTCGACAAGTACAATGTCCTTTTGGGTGATGTTTTCAGGGTATATTTTGGTATTAGCTTTTCCTATGAAATAATATAAGATGTTTTAGCAGAGTAGAGAGTCACGGAGTTTTGTACATATAAGACCAAATCGATGTAGTTATCTGTGCTGCTATTACTCTTTTAAGTACCTTCCTGGTGTTCAAATCAGTTCAATTTGCCTTATGGTTTTGCTAGTTGTAACTTGGAATTGAAGCGCCCTAGTGAACTCAAAATGTAAAGTGAAATTGTAAGTTTTGTTTTCGTTGGATGCTGGCTCATTCGGAGAAAGAATAAATGATTGGAATTGAGCTGAAGTTGCTTTTTCCAGAGTTTCTTTTCGGTATTCTGTGCAAGTTATTGCAGGAAGGACTCCAACAGTCTGATCTGGTGAATGGAAAATAGGTGAATAAACTAAGGATGTGTTTATCACTGTGAAAAATGTGTGTGAAATTTGGATTCCCAACTTTGCTATTGGCCAGTTACTGGCTTATCATCATATATAACATCCCTGTTCCTGGGCTAGGCTTAGGCCAACAACAACATATCTCTAGAGTAATTTCACAAATAATGCCTTACAAGATTACGATGTATCCAGATTGTATTCTTGTTTTTGTAAGGTACAGAGGTGGTTACCGATAGATCCTCAGTTCCATCAATGGAGATACGTGTGCACATATTGCCTCCGATGTAAATGTGAACCTAACGGACATATGTATATGTACAAGCTACAATTTAGATGCCTTGACACACTTTATTTAGCACATCTTTTTGTCGATTTATATGTATGTATTCAGATGCACTACATTCAAATTAACTGGGAAAGTAAAGAATTACTTTCTACATCTTGATTTAATTGTCTTGCTTTCGTTTAATACAATGTTTAAGAAAGTAAAAGTGATTTTTCAATCTTAGTTTGATATGTAGAATGCACCAAAATATTTTCGATCTTATGATCCTTTTTCCTTAAAATGAACTTACAGGAAAGCCAAACAAATAGATTAAAGGGAAATGGACAAGAATAGCCACTCGGCTAAAACAATTGCCGCCGAGTGGCCATTGATTTTGAATTTTCAAAATATAGCCATTTAGGTCATTTTTTGCAATTGCCTTCATATTTTTTTTTCTCTGCCTTTTAGCTTTTTTTTTTTAAATTGCTGCTACACTTTTTAAAATTTTTTTTATTGCTTTGCCCTCTTTTTCTAAAAAGAACTTTTTGTCTTTTTTTCACTCTTTTTTTCGTAGCTCCATTTTTTTTAAAAAAAGTTATTCTTCTAATTGGTATAGTTTTTCTAACAATCAAATACGATTTTATAACATTGCAATTGTTGCTTTTTTTTTTATCAATCAAATACTACAATATTTGATATCAAATACAAAAACATATTTTATACAATAATTGTATAAAAGTATATCAATGTGGTATAAAAATATATCAATTAAGTAGATAGACTGCATGTGTCCAATTAGGCCAAATAAATAAAAAATAAAAATAAATTAGGCCGATAAATCCAATTATCCACATTTTCAAATTATGGATCATTTCTTTTCAAAGTGTTCAGCTCATCTCCTTTCCCCTAAATTAAAATGATGGTAGTACTGCATGTAATCTTAATTAGTGGATTCAATTTTAACTCATCGCCTTTTCAACATTCATTGCGCCTCGGCACTCGTGTTTCTGGGGTTGATAAACTGAGTTGAAGTTCTCAAGATTGAAAACTCAATGGAGATAAAAAAAAGAAAAAAAGAAAAAAAAAAAAAAAAGAAAAGACATCAAGTGATTTTTTTCTATTTGTTCTAAATTTGATAAATAAAATTATAAATATCTATTGTTAGTAAGAGGTGACAGATATCCTGTTGAATAAATCGATATGTCTGCAAAGAGGGAGAAGCAACATAAATATACGCCTTAACTTATCATATTTATACATCTCAATCCTTACAAAGTAATTAAAAAAAATTCAACTAATTATGTATCTTCTTTGGATGTATCGGGTAGCTAATTATTTATTTCGACAGATTCAAAATTAAAAAAATGTATCAGGAGCTAATTATATATCTTTATAAGAAAAAAATGTATCTTCATTGGATTTATTATGTATCTAGACATACCCAAAAAATATATTATACATATCGAAAGTTAATTATATATCTTTACAAACAAAAAAATGTATCTTCTTCAGATGTATTAAGAGCTAATTATGTATTTTGATAAATTCAAATTGAGATTTTCAAAATAATGCAAAATATTGAGTTTTTTTGTAATTAAACTATAAACTGTCGGTAAACCTGTCAAACGGGCCGAGTTGACCTGGCCCAACCCAGCTCGAACTGGTCCACTTAATAAAACCAGCCCGGTCAGTCCATAGGTTGTAGGGTACCGGGCCAGTTAAATTTTTTGGTTGGGCCCGATTAACCTGGCCCGGACCAAGCCCGGTCCAGGCCCGCTGATTAACCGGTTCGAATAAGATTTTTTTTTTAAAAAAAAAAAATTGATATTTGGGCCAAACTAGCCATTGACCCAAATGGTTATATAGCCGTTTTTGGGTCCAACAGCTAGTTTGGGCCCATTTATTAAGATTTTTTTTTCCATTTAAAATATTTTTTAATCCCCCAAAAAAATCTATAAATACCCTACACCTTCAAATCATTTTTCACATAATTTTTCACTCTCTCAAATCTCAAATCTCAATTCTCAATTCTCAATTCTCAATTCTCAAATATTCAATATGTTTAATTTTCTAAAGTGCTCATTTTAATTTTTTAATTTTGCGATTACAAAGTACGAGTGGAAGTTTCTAAAGTCGCAACCTTCGGATACTTTCAAAATTTGGTATTGTCGGTCCATCTCTTACGTTTAATTTTTATTTATTATATTAATTGTTGAATATTTAATTTTATTATATTTGTGTATTTTGAATTTTTTAAATTTAATTTATATTGTGGATAAATTAAGAAACATCGCTACTAAAGGTGTTAAAAATTTTTGTTCCGAAAGCGGTGCTGGTAGTAAAAAGTGAATTACTAGCGGTAGAGGTACTTCAAGTAGTAGATATACCCGTGTGCCTTCGCCTCCGGTACCGCTTGGTACACCTTTTGAGGAAGAAATAGGTGTAGGTGCTCACGATATGGATTATGTAGAAGCTCAGAAAAATTACGCTATATAAGAAGAAAATGAAATAGATGCGATTAATTTAGACGAACATTGTCACACCCCTTTTTTACGACTCAGAAAAATTTATATTTTAATTTCGAAAGGGTTTTTATTAAAGTGACAAAATGAAGATTGGTTCCGCAAAAGAATTATTTTTACATTCAAAATCAGAGTCGCCACTTGGCATAATCTGGTGTGCCAAGTCACCATTGGAAAAATTCTTTTCGAAACCATTTGACTCTTTAAACCGGTTTGCGAATAGAGATTCCGGCTAAGGAATTCTATTGATCGAGGGGAAGGTGTTAGGAACCCCTCGATCCCGTGGTTTGACCACGGTCGCTTGGTGGAACGTACCGGCTAATTTTGACACTATGAATGTACAAACAACACAAACACGTAAAAATAAACAAACAAACAGACAAAAAAAAAACAAAAAGAATCAATAGTACAGTATCCAGTCCAATTTATACAGTCCAAAATAGAAAAACGCAAAAATAAATCCTATCTAACCTACACTAATACTAACTATGCTCCCATGCTTTACCCGACGCCTCGGGCCTTCATCATGAACGTCCTCCGAGTAGAAAATACCTCAGGGCATTCCCCGGTGAATAAAGATATACAGATACGTCGGGGTATTCCTCGGCCAAATAGTACAATTGATCCAAAAGTGATAAAACAAAACCATCCAACACACATTTCAACATTCACCGCATTGAATCAACACATCACTCCTAACTTTTGTCTACCCGCACCTAAATATTTTGCCTATCCAAGTCGACCTATCAGGATACTATCAAGTTCGATATCAATAAATCAAAACAACAAAAATCATTTTTATCAACTTTTAACTTCCGCCCCACAACAATCAATTTTAATTCTCAAACGAGATATCATTTAATTACATAGTCCATAATCAATCCACAATCAAGGGAATCAAATACCAAACTAGAACAACAACAATTCACATCATCACGAATCAACCAACACACAATATTAGAATCAATGCATCGGATACCATCAACAATAAAACAAAAGAGGTAAAGAGTAGAATTAGACCTCGATGACGATTTTATTCCAAATATCAGTCAATCAAAAGACAAAATCCGCGCACCGAAGAACCTCAATTCGAACTTCGACTACGAAATTTCCAACTCGATCAAAACCCCCTTCGAAAGATTGACTCCATTGATAATGATATTTAGGAAAATCTGGACTTTAGGACTTCGAATAGACCCTCAACAGTGACAAACCAAACTCGATATCGAGAAATTTGAAACCCAAAGATGGAGAACGACAAATCGATTGGGACAGAAGCTAAATCCCCAAAATCAGTACAAAAACAGATGAACCCAGACAGAAATCGCGCCAAAACAACCAAACCCAAATGAGATTTTGTAGGAAAACAACTCAACAGGCCGATTCAACCAGAAATTGGTAGTTGGTTCTTGTTTTTAGAAGGCAAAGACCAACATTCGAGTCAGCGGTGTTTGAATCCGTTGAACAACAATGGATTCCGACGGGTTTTAACAGAAAATCGGGGAAAATAAATTATTATCTACTTAGATTCGGATCGACATGAGGTTAGGGTCGTTGTTTCGCGTTGCCAGAGCTCCGGCGAACTCAGACAACGATGACAACCATGAAAACAGACCAGATTCTGAGTCGAGAAAAATGGTTTGACTCGGATTTGGATGGAACAAAGGGCTGGACGTCGTGTTTTCACTACACCGGAGCTCCCGTGAGCTCGGTATTGATGACAAATGGGAGAAAAGCAGATGGCTGTAGCGTTTTCCGGTGATATCTCATCGGAAATGTATCTCTCGCCCTTCCTCTCTCACTTAAACTATTGCCTCTTTCTCCGATCTTTCACTCTCTTCTCGATCTCACTGTTTCCCCCTACGACTCCCCTCGCTTTTCACTGTTTTCACCCTTTTTTATGCGATTTTTGGTATGGGTGTGCCTGTGTATGGCTGTGTTTTGTGTGAATCATGTTCTTCTTTCATGGAATTTCGGTCAGGGTGGTATCTCTGATCTATTGAGAAATAATGAGTGTTAATGGTTGTGGGGTAGGGTAGGTAGGGTACTGAGGTGGGGTAGGGGTAGGGGTAGGGTGTGATGTGTTTTATTTTGATTGGGTAGGTTGTTAGGATAAGATAAAATTAGTTAGGGGATTGTTATTCTTTGTCATTTTGTGGAGGGATTATCACACGGGTGAGGGTACACGGTAGGATAAGGTAAAAATGGGTAAAAACGATATCGGGGAGGGACAAAATTAGATGTCTACATGATGCCCCCTTTGAATGTAAACATGAAGTGTTTTCATACAAAGAAGTAGACAGCGAGACCAAATTTTGACCCAACCATTATTCAAAGAAAGAAAGAAGGACAAACGGGTTTCGACTTAAGACATCCTACCTACTCACATTATGAGAGAATCAAGTCACGGGTATTTCAAAGGATTGAAAGAGAAGTGGACTATACCGAGTTGGAGAGTCGAGTGAGGTTCCATCAAGGTTCCGGTCCGCGGCTCTGTCATTACATCAAAAATGAAAATTACAAGTTAAAACATAAATGAAATTACAAAATCCTATCTATACGACTTCTTTTGGACTTTTGACTTCAATTTCATCACTCTATTCTTCAGGCGGGCTCCTGACTTGCAATTTTTCA